>NW_024426008.1:13357784-13529231 GCF_017311325.1 Ursus maritimus
GGGGCGTTCGGGAGCGCGCCCCGCGAGTCTCCACCAACCAGCGGCTCCGCCTGGCCGGCGCGAGTACGCGCGCGCACATTTGTGCGCAGGTTCGAATCTCCGCCGCTTCGCGGTAGCTCCCCAACGTCCGGCAGTACCTCCGCTGCAGTGAGGGCAGCGCGCGCGGGCTGCGCCGGGCCCGGCCGCCCCGCCCCCTCCGCCCCCCCCACCTGCCCGCCGCCCGCTCGCCGAGCAGGTCCTCGCCCTCCCTCGCGCGCTCCGCCCTCGCCCTCCGCCCTCCGCCCCTGGAGTTATCCGCGCTCGGCCTCCCGCGCCGGGCGGGCTCCGCCCGAGGCTCCGGGGCCCATGGCCAAGCGGCGTGCGGCCGAGCCGCTGACGTTCCACGTGCCTTGGAAGCGGCTTCTGCTCTGTGACTTCCCCGAAGAGCCGCCGCCGCCGCCGTTCTGGATCCCGCCGCCGGGGGCCTCCCATCCCGGGCAGCCCGTCGGCGTCCCGGAGCTGCCCCGAAAGCGCAAAATCGACGCGGGGGCTATGACTGAGCCTTCAGCTTCGCCCAGCAAGCGCCGCGACAGCCGGGACAGCAGCGTTCCGGGCGGCGTGCAGCGTGAGGGCCGAGGCCTGGAGACTGGCGAGCCGCCTCAGCAGCAGCCTCCCGTGCGGCCCCGCGGGCCAGGGGAGGAGCCCCGGGGCGCCCGGCCCCCGAGGGGCGGTGGCGACGACGGGGCGGGGCGCACAGAGCCCCCGCGGGGAGACTGGGGGGCAGCACCGCGCCAGGTAGGGGCTGGGGGCTGGCTGAGCTCTCCAGAGGGCGGGCGGGGTGAGGGGACGGGGGGGTCACCTTTACGTAGCACTGCGCGCCCCGGGAGGGAGCAGATTGTCCCCGTCTTGACTCGTGTTCATCAAGAAGCCCCAAAAGGCGGAAAGCCGGGGTCCCTGCTGCAGGAAGGACTCGGACTCCCAGGCTACACAGGAAGGGCCCCAGAGCCCTTGGCCTCTTGGCAGCGTTTGGGGAGTCCTGTGGGCTGAAAGCACCTGTCTAGACAAGGGGAAAACAGACCGTCGGGTGAGGTAGACGTGGGCTTGCACCTTCAGTGCCTGTCTTGTGTTAAGAAGGAGGCAGGAGTGTGGGTCAACGACAGGCTTGAGCTTTCTGGAGACTTGACCGTGAACCGCTATAGGTCTGCTCAACAACAAATGGAGAAAGGTGCAGCGCGCCTTCCTTGTCTTAACGATGATTTCTTCCAGAATTCGGGATAGACTTCTTTCTAAAGAGGGTGACCAGTGTGGTGGCCATCAATTGGATGGCCTGTAGGCACGGTACAGCACTTTTGGTAGAGAGGAAGGGCTCTCCCTATCTTGGGAAAGGGCATTTAAAAACTCACAGTGTTCGATCGGATTCTATGAAAAAGGATTATTGTTGGAAATTAATTTGGACCCTAAAGTAAAGCGTATACTAGGATCATAATATAAGAGTTCTTATTCTTTGGGAAACGAGCCTACCCCATCTCTGCACCTAAGATATAATTTTGTCTAGATCTGCGCTTTCAATATGGCAGCCACTAACTGTGTGGGACAACTGAAAACTTGAAATGTGACTAGTCCAAATGGAGGTGTGCTGTAAGTGTAAAATATACTCTAGATTTCGAAGATCTCGGAAATTTTTATATTGATTACCCACTGAAAGAACTGGAGATACTGGATTGAATAAAATGTATGAAAATTTACCTGTTGCACTTTTTTAGTATGACCACTAGAAAAATGTAAATTATGTTTGTGGCTGGCATTATATATTTATTGGACAGCTTCGGTCTAGTCTGAGGAATTCAGGCTGCTTTTTGGCAGTTCTGGATTGACTTACCAGAAGCTTTGGGAATACAAAGACCAAACGTAGGGCTCGATTCACCATACTCTTCAAGCACTACATCATAGCATCTGTCTCACATTTTCCCATTGTTTTCAGTGTCTTATGCAGAATTTACCAAATGCTTTGCTAGGAAAAAAGTGAATTGAGGTTCCTTTGGCAGGACTTCTTAGTGAAAACCCCAATAAAATGAGAATTTGATAGTTGGGAACGAGCTTTTTCTGTGGTTGTGAGATACTACCTTTGGACAGTAACGATGATCTTTTCTGGATGACATTCAAAATTGTAAATATTTACGCCCCCAGTTGTCTTGGAATTTAGAAAACATGAGGGGTTTTTTTAGACTTTTTTCTTCAGATTGCTTTTAGATGTTCAGAATCCGCTTATTTAAAACCGAATGATAGCACTTAACGTTTTGAAAACAGAATAATTAGAATTTACAGTTATATCGTGTGTGTTGCCTATGGCAGACCCTAAAAAAAACCCAGAATGATAGTCATCCAGACCTATTTGATGCGGAGATAACTACTGTGTACTTTGAAGACTTTTCCTCTTCAGACCATTTTGGTACCCCACCCATATATAGGCTTGTCTTTTCTACCAGAACGTACTGACTGCAGCATGCCACAGATTGATAAGGAAATATGAAAATTGTAGGTAGGCGAAGAAGGAGAATTTTTTAGTGGACTGACACAGATACCTTCTTAGAATCTCTTAGACACACCGGTATCTTTAACAGCAGTGACTCTGGCAGCTGCTTCCTAGTCACTACAGGCCCATGGCAAGGACTAAGCTTGGCTCTAGGGGTTACCTTCCTCACCAAGACAGTCCCTGTTCTTTTCTTTAGGCAAAAGCCCAGGAATCCTCAGGTTTCTTCCTTTTGTTAGTTTTGTTCATGAGCTTCTTGTCTTCTGCAAATTTAAGAGAGGAACATGTTTTCTCCAGCTCCCCTTTTCCTGCCTCCAAAGATGGAGGTTTTTTGTTTTAAGGGATTTACAGTGAATTACCAAGATACAGAGTATGATGAAAACATGGAGAAGTTAAAAAGGCCTTTCAGTTCATGCAGTAAATGTCTCCCTGGTACCTGGCACTCAGAGTAGTCCCTACCCTCACCCGTGGGATCTCATTTAGGAAAAAGTTTCTCAGATATGTCCTTTCTACATTGAGAATTCAGTTTAGGCAGAATAATGATACCTTTTTTCTGCCCTAGAACCTCAGAATATTTTTTGAGTTGTCTCAGATGGGTTTTGTTGTTGTTGTTATTGTTGGCTTTTTTTCTGCTTTTCGTTTCGTTTTGTTTTGGTGTTTTTAACCAGAGAACTAAAGTATTACTTTATTAATGTGTTTTCTCATGATAGTGTCACTTTATGCAGATTCATTGCTTTGTCTCTTCTGACCCTCACTGTTAGCTATTTTTAATGGAAAGTAGTCAGAAATGTTTTTTTTCTGTTCCTAAGAAAAAAGTAATGAATGATTCATGGGTTTCCTGGGATATAATATCTAGCAGTATTGAGCAATTTCAGTACTAATCCTTAATTTGAAAGAGAGTCTGGGGGGCGCCTGGGGGGCTCAGTCCTTTAAGCATCGGACTCTTGATTTTCGCTCAGGTCATGATATTAGGGTTGTGAGATCAAGGCCTGAGTTGGGTTCTGTGCTGGGCATGAAGCCTGCTTAAGATTCTCTATCTCCCCCCAACCCCCCACCCCTCTGCAAATAAATAAATAAATAAATAGAAATATATTAAAAAAAAGAGCCCTGTGTTTTACCGATGAGGAAACAGAAAGATCAGAGTTAGTTGGTGGAGTTATCATGCAAACCCAGGTTTATCTGGTGGCAAAGTTTGTGCTCTTAGCTACTAGGTTACACTGATGTCATTAAAGGATCTTTTTTTGGGCCCATGTTTGTAAGTAGGTAATTGGAACAGATTTTTTCCAAAAGGCAGAGATACAGACCCCTGTTTTTAACTCTTTGTTTATCAAAATGAATTGGGGGGGGCATCATTTGAATTACTGCATTTTTTATCCCTGCGTCAAGAAATTCTGAAGACACTCTTAGTTCTCTAAGCCTCAGTGTCTAAGGCACTCAGTGTACTTCCTACTGAGATTTCCTAATAGGCTTGTGTGGTCCAGTAAAGTAACTAGCAACATGTGGCTATTGAGCACTGAAATGTGGCCAGTGCTGGAAGTGTAAATACTTGCCAAATTGTGAAAACTTAGTATGACAAAAAGAATGTAAAATATCTCATTAATTTTTTTTTTAAGATTTTATTTATTTATTCGACAGAGATAGAGACAGCCAGCGAGAGAGGGAACACAAGCAGCGGGAGTGGGAGAGGAAGAAGCAGGCTCCTAGCGGAGGAGCCTGACGTGGGGCTCGATCCCATAATGCCGGGATCACGCCCTGAGCCGAAGGCAGACGCTTAACCGCTGTGCCACCCAGGCGCCCCTCATTAATTTTTTAAAATATTGACTGCATGTTGAAATGATAATATTTTGGATATATCAGGTCAAATAAAATATTGTTAAGAGTAATTCCATCTGTTTCTTTTTTACTTTTTTAAAATTACGTATGTGGCTTTCATTATATTTCTTTTGGATAGTGGTGTTACAGCAAGTATTAGCCTAAAGTGAAAACACAACCTAGTAGAACAGATATATAAATACTCATCTGGGTAGGGTGTTAACCTTCAGACCGGTCACCTTGGAATCCTGTAAATAATTCTAGGGCTGCTTCCTTGCACAAAGTATTTTTGGGATGCTTTTGAAATTCTGTGCCAATTTTGAACTTCATTGGAACATCAGCTTCACTTCATAATAACTTGAAACAATATTATAGCCATTCAGAGGAATCTGTTGAATTTTAAAGGGGCCAGTACTCAACTTGGATTTATCAGTGTTAGTATACTGATTTAAAAGTCCTTCTGTGTACCAAATCTTGTATGTTTAATATAATTATCAGTTTAAGATTTTCTTGATATTTAACATGTTTACAGCCTAAAATTTTTTGGCAAGGTGTCAAAATATTTTAGCCTATGTAAAGTGAATCCCTTAAAATACCAAACCTTAGGGGGAAGATCAAAAATAAGTTTTATGGTATGTGTGTATTTCTTAAATAAATTGTTTTCCTCACTGAAAGGTAAAAAAAAAAAAAATTAAGACCATTTTCCAACATTTTCTTTGGTTGAAAAATAGAAGAAAATTATCAAGAAGAGACGCTCTTGGAAGAAATTCTTTTAAATTTAAACTACTAACAATATTTTCACAAATCCATGAATATGAAAATGCACAGATTTGACTGAGTCCATGAAGCACTTTGATTAGGCAGAATTTAAAGGTGTATTTGTTGAAGATGCAAAGTAAAAGACCACAAAATCTTAACGTGAGTTTGCTTTTTAAAACAAGAAAATTTGTTTCCTAAAAAACAAAAGTAACTTTCTACAAACTGTTGATGTACTTTCATCTTGCTTTTTTTCCCTAAAGCTCAATGAAGAATTTTGGCAGTACAACACCTTCCAGTACTGGAGGAACCCTTTACCACCTATCGATCTGGCAGACATCGAAGATGTCATTGAAGACAGCCCGGCCGAAGCAACACTTCAGGGCAAGAATGAAGTGGTTGAGATTGACATGGAGTCCTGACAGAAGGAGCCGAAGAATAGGTTTTTCTGAATTCGAGGAGACATCTCTTAAGTGAATTTACCTATTCTTAAGCAGAAAAGTTACTTTCCATACTTGATGTGATTGCATTCCCAAACCTGAAAAATGAGGAAAAGCTGTTTTAAAGATAGATGCCTACAGTCACTACTGAAACTCCCCGAAGGGATTTGTCAAGGATATAGTGCAGTTACAGGGGAAGTATTTTATATATGTACTCGTAAAGAAAAATCTATGTTTAGACTCTTCAATTTGAAAATACTTATCTTATAAAAAGGAATTCTGGCAGTTTTAGAAGTAGGTGGGGAACACGCAAATACTCCTCTGTACCAAAAAGTTAATTTGTGGTACATGAAATGGATATTGTTTTATAATAACTCTTATTAATAAAATGCTTTCTAGTACATTGTATTGACTCTTCTTAGTTGAACAGCTAGCCGACTGAAACATCTATGCAAACTTAAAATGTGGGGGATTCTTAAAGGTAGTATAGTTCTAAAAGAACTTTCTAAGTGTAAAGTAGTGAGAATTTCAATTTGGGTAGCATGTTTGCATAGCTTCCAATGTTTGATACTTGTTTAACTCTACTTTGGGGAATCATAAATGGATAAAGAACAATGAGGAGCAAATAGGTGCTTCCCTCCCCCTTTTCCTGGGATAAGAAGAAAGAAATTTAGTTGTATTTCTAAATTTCTTGGTTTTGAATTGTTTCGAGGGCATGGTTTTTATTGCTCATTACTTTAGACTTGTTCTCAACACAGACAACACTTCAGAAATCCTTGTCTGAGCCCCACTGGAGAGATTCCCATTTAATTGAGATGGGCCTTGGGTATAGCTATTTTTTTAAGCACCAGTCCTCCTTTTCCCCAATCCTAATGTGCGACAACTTTGAGAACCACCAGAGTAATGGTAGTTTTTCCTGTTTAAAGGAGGTAACTAATTTGAGATGAAGCAACTCCTCTTCATTAGCTTTGTTTTTATTTTGCTCTTTCGGTGGCTTTGTTACAAGTAAGTTATTGTGTTATTACTATTTCATTGTTAAGAAAATAAAATAAGCAGTTTGTGTTTGAGTTGAGTTATCAATGATTAAGGTAATTAACTTTTGTACTACATCTAGAATGTTGGCTTTGTAATCGAGTAACTTTTCCTTGTATATTTTTTGTTAATGACAGTAGATCCAAAATTCAGAAAGGGTGATAAATGCCAATGAAAAAGAAAAACAAACAAACAAACCAATGTTTTGTGTATACCTGTAGGATTTAAGTATGGATTGACATTAATGAGAATATTCTAGAACAAAAGACATGTACTGTGGTTAAGAATTAAGGCTTTGATGTCAGACATGATCCAAAGGCTTGTACTGCCACTTTCTACCTATGTAACATTAAGCAAGTTATTTTTCATCTTTGAGCCCCAGGTTCCTTAATTGTAAAATGAGAAACAATAAATAGTATCTACCTCAGAGAGGCTATGTTTATTGTCAAGCAGTGTACTAAGTACTTTATCTTCATCTTGTTTAATTCTCATAATAACCTTATTGTAGGTTAAAAAAAATAGAATAAATGTGTTTTTTGTAGTTATACTTAATTCCACGTTAAGTTGCCACTAGAAATTTCAGGATAAGAATTAGAATTGAAATAGCGAAGATGGCAAGCAAGTGGGGGAAGCAGTTAAATTGCTGTGGAAAAAAAAGAAAATGGTTAACTTTCTTCCCCCTTCTCTTTGACCTGAGGGTAGGAAGGGGTCCGTTTTTGGACCCCGTCACTGCTCTTCCTACTGCCCAGAACAGTGCCTGTCACATAGTAGATAGTCAATAAAAATTGCATGACCGAATTAATAAGTGTTCTCTATTGATGGGAAGGTAATGGCAACCATTTTCTAGGAACATAACAGAAAGCTAGGCATTTTACCAAAGATGTGCATACAAAAGATGTGTCATAGAGATCAAATAGTAAAACATTGGAAATAGTAAACACTGGAAACAATAATGTAAAAGCTAAGACATGTCCACCTAATGAACTATAGGAGGTGGTCATTTACTTTAATGAGAAATTCATAGGATACTACATTGCAGGTAAGTGAATAGGAGATTCAAAGAGTGGCTCAGACCAGGGGTTCCTGGCTGGCTCAGTTGGTAGAGCTATGCAACTCTTGAGCTCAGGGTTGTGAGTGCAAGCCCCACCATCAGTGTTAAAGCTTACCTGAAAAAAATAACTGACAATTTTTTCGAGCATTATGTGTCAAATAGCATACAAAACTGTAAGGCAAAGATTCAGGGAAAATATTTGCTATCAATATGTTGAAGGCTGAACTTTTTTATGTAGTTGTATATATAGTATAAACATTTAAATACGTTTAATATGTAGAATATGAATATATGAAGATGTATATATATGTATACATACGTGTGTGTGTGTGTGTGTGGAGAGAGATTTGAAATAATTCCATCCTTTTAGAAAAAATAGTAAGTAAACCTCAAGATAATTTGGCAAAATTGCATGGTGGATAAATTAAGATGGAAATTTAAAAGAATTTCTTTTTAAGTTGTATACACTTCACCCAGGTTCCCTAATATAGCATCTTACATTATTAGCACAGTATGATTATGAAAATGAGGACATTAATGTTAATATAATTCTATAATGCTATTATGAGGACATGGAAAGAGTGACTTCCGGCAACTCTTAAAGGATATGTCAAAAAATATACAAAATATATAGCCTTTTAAAATTTTACCGTCGTCTCACTAACATCATTTTTCTGGCCCAGGATTCAATCCAGGGTCGCATTTTGTATTTAGTTGTAGTATCTCCTCAGTCTCCTTTAAATCAATTCCTGCCTTTCATGACCTTAGTACTTTTTGTAGAGTACTGATCACTTGTTTCATAGGGTAGCCCTCAATTTTGGTTTGGCTGCTGTTTCTCATAATTATGCATTTTTGGTAAGAACTCCATAGAAGTGATGTATCCTCAGTGCATTACACCAGAGGGCACTGGATGTCAACTTGTCTTGTCATTGGTGATTGTAACTTCAATTACTTGGTTAACGTGGTGTTGGCCAGGTTTCTCTATTATAAAGTTAATATTTTCTTCTACATAATAATTATCTTCTGGAATATACGTTGAGACCATGTGAATATCTCATTTCTCGTCATATTCTGCCCGTGAATTTTAGGGTATGTTGATGATTCTTCCATGAAATGTTTATTGCTCTGGTATGTGTGAAATAGTAACTTTCTATTTCCATTATCCCTCCTACATCTATTCACTGGAATTCTGTAAAGCAAGAGCTTTCCTTTCACCCCCATTTTTTATTCAGTGATTTATAACAGTATAGATTAACAGGCATATATTTTATACTATGAATTACAATGAGTTGCTATCATAATTTTGTTGTACAAATTATTGCAACAGATTTAGCCATTGGGAGGCCCTCTCAGTTGGCTCTTGTGCCCTTCCTCTTTTTTTTAACATGTTATTTATTGTGTGAGTACTGGTTAACATTGGCAGTGCACTTTGCATTTACAAGGTTAATGTATGGAAATTGTGCCACCTGTGCAATGCTGTGATTTTCACTGAACAATTTGAGCCTTGGCATCCTCTTCAGAGAATGGGGACACTAATAACCACCTCAGAGGAGCACAGTGGGGATGAAATGACATGATGGTTGTGCAGAACCCATAGTGGGCGCTAAATACATGTATCTCTTCCTTATAGTACATGAAATGCACATTTTTGCCATCTTCCTGATAGGTAGATAGACTATTAGTGATCTCTGACAATACCTGAAACTGAGGCAAACATTAAGATTACTTTTAAAGAATTTCAACAATTACCTGGCGTCCACAGACCAGAATGATAGGATTCTAGCAATTTCTGTTTATTGGTTGCTGTATTTTGTGTCTTTTTGATACAGCCCTGTTGTAGAATTCTAAAATGGGCCCCAAGATTGCCAGACCACAGTGTATCATCCAGTCATTTGATCAAACACTGATTTAGGTACTACTGTGAGAAATTTTGCAGATGTAATTAAAGTCCCAAACCAGTTGATCATAACATGAAATGATCTATGTGGTATGACTTAATCACATGAGCCCTTTAAATATGGGGGAGAGCTCAGAGACAGAAGAAGTCAGTGCAAAATGTGAGAGGGATTCAATATAAGAACAATTCTGGCTTTGAAGATGCAGGGAGTCATGTGACAAGAACCTGAGAACAGCCTCCAGAGGCTGAGAGTGAGCCCTGGCAGCCAGCCAGCAAGGAAACAGGGACCTCAGTCCTACAACTCAAGGATCTGAATTTAGCCAACAACTTGAGTGAACATGGAAGTGGATTCTTCAGAGAGGAACACAGCCTGGCTGGCACCTTGATTTCAGCTTTGTGGCACTCTTAAACAGAGAACCTTGCCTGTCAAGTGGGACTTTTGACCTCCTGGACTAAACTGATTGATTGGTTGGTTGTGTGTGTGTGTGTGTGTGTGTGTGTGTGTGTGTGTGTGTGTGCGCGCGCTTTAAGCTGCTAAGTTTGTGGTAATATGCAGCAATAGAAAACTTATATAGACTCTATCATTTTTAGCATTTCCATACCTTTTCACACAGGTGTTTTGGCACAAACAGTTCTCTTGTAATATTTCCACTCTAGTCTTGGAATCATTTCTCCAAACAGCCCTGGTTCTTTTACTAGAGAATGGTACTTAGAAACGAAGATCAGGGTGCAAGATCTACCCATTGTACTGAGTATCACTGCTTCTAGATCCTCTCAGCTGACAGAACTACAAAATATATGTGTATACAACTATATGTATTTCTTCATTTATCAATATACTTGTGTCTATATCTGTATATATACTTTAAAAAAGAGTTCATAGTGATACTTCCAATCCCACTCCAACACCACAGTGTTCATTATAAATTCCCTTCTTATTTTTAATTCCTTTGAAAACTAGACTTCATATCCTTTATTTATTTCTTCAATCCTCAAATACACATAACACAATTTAGAAACTGCTAACCAATACTACTATTCCAAACAGGCCTGCTAGTTGGAGTAGAATATCTGTATATCCTTCTTTTGTGTTTAGTCTTTGGATACTCAATTAACATTGTTTTCTAAAGTTACTTAGGTTGGTTCTTTCTTTTCCATCCTTCCCTTCAGAGTGGTTATGTTATTGTAATACTCTTGGATTCATTTGTTTTTGTTTCTATATCAGTTTTGATTCCCCATCTATGTTTTTTTTTTAAGTTTGTAAAACATTCACATGGTTCTATGAATCAGAACTATATAAAAATGTTTAATCAGAGATGTGTTACTCACCCTAACTGTTCTCCCCCATTTTCATTCTCCTGTTTTTCCTATTTTGTTCCCCATACCCCTCCCCCCTGTAAATAAACAATTTCATTAGTTTCTGGTTTGTTCTACTGTTTTTCTTCTGCACCAATGGGCAGATACACATATAATTTCTTCTTTATTTATAACTCATACAAATTCATTATAAACTATAATTCTAATAACTGGGTAATAGACATAGAAAAATAGTTTACAAAAGAAAAAATATATATGAACATAAAAAAGATTTCTGCTTAATTATCTCAAATTTTAAACAAGAATCTATTATTCTATATAAATTAGCAAAAGTTGCCGATAACGCTTTATTTTTAGTAAAGCCTTTCTGAAAAGCAGCTTGGTAATATGCCTTAAGAGCCTTATCATAATCTTTGAACTAGTTTTCATTCTGTATCTAAAAATATATCTTAAAGAAATAATCAGAAAGCTAGATACAAATTTACACATCACTGTAATAGTAAAATATTAGAAATTTAAAGTAGCTTAAGAGAATTGATCGAAAATGAATATATGCGTGCTAGAATATAGTGAGATCATAAGTTGGTGTTATTAAGAGTTTTAATGATATGGAAAAATGCTCAAAAATAAAAGTATTAGGACTTTCAGAGCTGATCAAACTCTCTCTCCTACTAATTACAACTAGTAGCCCAACTAAAATATACTCCTGGTCACTGAAAACTAAATGAAGGCATTACTGGATAGAGAATGGAAGTCAAACTTAAAGCAACTCATACGGAGTAAAGTTTTATGGTTTTGTTTTTTAGTCTCCCAGCCTTGAACCAAGAGTGACCACCCAGTAGAACTGCAGTGGCCAGCATGGGCAGCCCAAACTGAGAGAAACCTATCTTTTTGGCCAGAAGACCAGGAAAGGGAGCTACTTTGAGCAAGAGTGGAGGAAATCTGGGGATGAGAGAGCTGGGTAAGTGATTCCATAATTCTGTATATAAACCCGTACTAGTCCTAGACTCATTTTTTTTTTTTTAAGTGGGCTCCAACTGAGCTAGTGAGGCTCCCCAATCCTGGGCTCATTCTTGAGGGACACATGCATGGGACAGATTGAGAGCCATATAGCAAAGACTTTGAGAGCTAAAATACAATATAAACCTATGCTCAAATCCCTCACTAATGTCTGAGTGATGCATGCATGGGACAGGCCTAAAGCAATATAGCCAAGAGTTTGAAAACTTAGGACTTAGAACCATGCCCATGGAAGAGATAGTACTTATGGTATGAAACTAACTGGGTTGAGTAGGAAAAAAAAATATCCTCTAGAAGATTTTAACAAGACACATAGTCTCACAAAGTAATATTCAGAACATAATCCAAAATACTTGACATTGAAAGAATAATCATAATTAAAAAATGTGGCCAGTTTTAAAGGGAAAGACCAGTCAACATGCAAACCATCAGGAAAATGTGACCAGTTTTCAAAGACAATTAACAGATGTCAATTCCAAGATGACCCAAATGTTAGAATTACTCCAAATTTTAATTTATTTTATTTTATTTTAAAAGATTTTATTTATTTGTCAAAGAGACCACAAACAGGGGGAGCAGGAGGTAGAGGGAGAAGCAGACTCCCTGCTGAGTAAGGAGCCCAATGTTGGACTCAATCCCAGGAACCTAGGATCATGACCTGAGCCAAAGGCAGATGCTTAACCAACTGAGCCACCCAGGCATCCCCAAATTACTCCAAATTTTAAAGCGGCTATCAAAACTGTGCTCCATAAAGAAAATGAAGTGAATGAAACCATAAAATTTCTCGAAAGAGAAATATAAACAATAAGAAAAGAAACATGAAAATTTGAGAAGAAATATAATACCCGAAATAAAAGATTAATAAATGTGCTAAGTAGCAGAATAGAGATGACACAGGAAAGAATCAGTGAATGGGAGGATAGATCAATAGAGATTTTCCAATCTTAAAAAAGAAGAAGAAAAAATTAAAAATGAACAGAGCCTCTGCAGCCTATGAATGTGTATATATTTGTGTCACTGGAGTCCCAGATATTATGAACATCTTTATTCCTATAAATTTGACAACTTAGATGAAGCAGACAAATTTCTTTGAAGGCATAAACTACCAAGACCATTCAAAAAGAAACAGATAATCAGTATAGTTCTTTATCTATTAAAGAAATTGAACTCCTAGTTAAAAACCTTCCAAAAGTAAACCTCTAGACTTACATGTTTTCACTGGAGAATTCCACCAGATATTTAAGGAAGAAATAATATCTCTTTCAGAAAAATAAGAGAGAACACTTTTTAATTCATTGTATGAGGTCAGCATTATCCTAATACCACAAGACAAATATATTGCAAGAAAAATCTACATATCAATACCTTTTATGAACATAAACACAAAAATCCTCAAGAAAATATTGACACACCTAACAATATATTAAAAGGATAATGTAGAGGAAGATGGTGGCAGACTAGGAGACCCTAGGCTCTCCTCGTCTCATGACCGCAATTACATAACTATCGAGTCATCCCAAATACCCCAGAAATCAACCTGAAGACTGACACAACCCCAGAAACTGACCTGAAGAATGAAAGGACAAACTCCACAACTAAAAGAGAAGAGGTAGGAAGTGCAGAGACATGGTTTCGGGGAGAAAAGAATCACAGGCGCTACAGAAGGGAGGGAGCCATTGTTATGAAAAAGGGCAAGAGAGAGAGGAGTAGAAGGGAATGCACAAGGAGAACACTTCCCAAAATCCATTGGCTGAATTTCTGAAAATGATAGGGCTGAATTTCATGAATTGTTGCAACCAGTAGGGCTTAAAGTCTGGAGTTTTAAAGGACAGAGGGGTTGGCTGGAATAGAGCCCAGAGGGCACTGCACCTGCTCCTGGAGAGCAGGCAGGCAAACAACCTGAGGGCAAACAGTGTGGCGAGAGTGATCCAAAGAACACCTGGGGCACGTGGGAGATTATTCAGTCTTTCCCAAGTGTGTGCTTGAGGGGCAGCATTCACAGAGATGCCTCCCTGGGAATCAAGGAGCTGGCCAGCACCATTTCCCTCTCCTGCCCCTCAGCATAAACACAGAGTCACCTGCAGGAAGCAGCACAGTACCGACACTGGCCACCTAACTTGCTTACACCAAGCCCTACCACCCTACACTCTGGTGGAGCAACGCTTCTCAGTCCTGTTTGCTTTAGTCCCAGCACAGATGATTCCCCAGAAGACCAGCACAAACCTCTGCCCAAACCACATTTCTCAACTAGAGAGTTCTGCATGGCCTCAGTTCTGGTGGAGGTGATGTTGGGTCTCATTTCCCAAACAGACCAGAGCACACCTAGTTAAAACTCACCGCAGTCAGGCAGGGGTCAAACACTGCCCACAGCAGACAAGGAGAACCTCTGCGGATGACTGGCCTGAAGGGTAGGACAGCCAAAACACAACAGCAGAGTGCACGCAGCACACACCAGATACACTCCCTGAAGCTCCAGGCCCTGGGCGCTACATGACCTCCTCAAAAGTCCATTAATTTCATGAGCAAGAGACATATTTGGCTTTTCAATAGTTGCAAAAAAAAAAAAAAAGCATTCGACAAAGGACAACATCCATTCATGATAAAAACCCTCAACCAAGTAAGCTGAGAGTAAACATACCTGAACATAATAAAGGTCATATATGAAAACTCCATAGCTAATATCATCCTCAATGGAAAAAAACAAAACAAAACAAAACAAAACTGAGAGCTTGTCCTCTACTGTCAGGAACAAGACGGGTGTCCACTCTCACCAGTTATTTAACATAGTACTGGAAGTCCTAGCCACAGCAATCAGACAACAAAAAAGAAATAAAAGGGATTCAAGTCAGCAAGAAAGAAGTAAAACTTTCACTATTTACAGATGACGGATACTCTATATAGAACACCTGAAAGACTCTACGAAAAAAACCTGCTAACTGATTAAATGAATTCAGTAAATCTACAGGATACAAAATCAACACACAGAAATCTGTTGAATTTCTAGAAATCTTAATAAAGCAGCAGAAAGACAAATTAAGGAATCAATCCCATTTACAACTGCATCAAAACCAATAAGATGCCTAGGAATAAACCTAACCAAAGAGGTGAAAGACCTGTACCCTGAAAACACTAAAATATTGATGAAAAAAATTGAAGATGACACAAAGAAATGGAAAGACATTCCATGCATATGGATTGGGAGAACAAATATTCTTAAAATGTCTATACTACCCAAAGCAATCTACACATTTAATGCAATCCCTATCAAAATACCAACAGCATTTTTCACAGAGCTAGAACAAACAATCCTGAAATTTATGAAATGACAAAAGACCCCAAATAGTCAAAGCAACCTTGAAAAAGAAAAAAGCAAACCTGGAGATATCACAATTCCTGACTTCATGTTGTATTACAAAGTTGTGGTGATCAAAACAGTATGGTATTGGCACAAAAATAGACACAAAGATCAATAAAACAGATCCAGAAATGAACCCACAACTATATAGTCAATTAATCTTTGACAAAGCAGGAAAGGATATCCAATGGGAAAAAGACAGTCTCTTCAACAAATGGTGTTGGGAAAACTGGACAGTAACATGCAGAAGAATGAAACTGGACCATATATGCAAAGATATATATGTCTATATGCAGTGGGATATTACTCAAACATAAAAAAGAATGAAACCTTGCCATACGCAACAACATGGATGGTGCTAGAGTATTATGCTAAGCGAACTAAGACAGAGAATGACAAATAGCCTATGATTTCACTCATATGTGGAATTTAAGAAACAAATGAGCAAAGGGGAAAAGAGAGCAGCAAAGCAAGAAAGTTAGTAGAGTAGTAAGATAACTACAGAGAACAAACTGATGGTTACCAGAGGGGAGTTGGGTGGGGGATGGGGGAAATAGGTGATGGGGATTAAGGAGTGCACTTGTGATGTGCACCTGGTATTGTAAGGAAGTATTGAAACACGATATGGTACACCTGAAACTAATATTACACTGTATGTTGACTACCTGGAATTCAAATAAAAACTTGAAAAAAAAAAGATAATATATAAAAAAATAAAATAGATACTCCTCTCTGATCTACTACAGTAAATTGAATAGATACAAACGTATTAAGCTAATTCTGATTTTTGTTTGTTTTGTTTTGGCTTTTAGTCTAAGTCAGAATGATGTTGAATATTTTATTTGAATATTTCTAAGGTTTAATGAGTCTTTTGAACACTTGGCATTTTTTAAATAGTATTGCTCTCCATAAAAGTGGCTCTATATTTTTAATCACCTGTTTAAAATATGTTGGCTCACCCTTTAGAAGAAAGGTGTTAATTATTAGAATTACAAAAGGCACTATTACATAATTCTGTAATGCTTATTAAAATTTGAAAACAATATTTTTATTTTTATTAACACGATAGGTTTTCTAACTTGAGCTTGTAAAACTACAGGTGCGAAAATGTAGGTGTATCCAATAATGTCTAATATCATTCCAACCCTAAGCTTTACAGGCCTCATTTGATTATTGTGTTGCATTGTTAAACAAGCACCTGTAAGTCTTGTAGGCAAAGGTATTAGTGTAGTACGTGGCTCTCTATCTGTACATAACTATCAGTTACTTTTTCCCCTGATTCTCCCATCCCTCACCCACCACATCTGACAATCACCAATCTGTATCTGTGAGCTTGGCTTATTAATTTATTATTTATTTAAGTTATAGATTCAAAATGTAAGAGATATCATGCAGTAATTATCTTTCTGACTTTGGCTTATTTCACTCAGCGTAATTCTTACTGGGTCTATCCATGTTGCTACAAATGGCAAGATTTCATTCTTTTTTGTGGCTGAATAATATTATGTTGTATATATATACACCATAGCTTCTTTATTCATTCAACCATGGGTGGAGATTCAGATTATTTCCATATCTTGGCTATTGATAAATAATGCTGAAATGAACATGGAGGTGCATATATCTTTTCAAGTTAGTGTTTTTGTTTTGTTTGGATAAATACACATAAGTGGAATAACTGGATCATATGTAGCTCTATTTTTAATATTTAGAGGAGCCTACATACTGTTTTCCATAATGGTTGTGCCAATTTACATTGCCACCAACAGTGCACAGGTGTTTCCCTTTCTCCACATCCTTGCCAACACTTGTTATTTCCCAATGATTAATGTTGCAGAGCCTCTTTTCATGTATCTGTTGGCCAAGATATGTCTTCTTTGGAAAAATCTCTATTCAGATCTGCCCAATTTTATTTATTTATTTAGTTAGTTAGTTACTTTCAAGTTTTTATTTAAATTCTAGTTAGTAAACATATAGTGTAGTATTGGTTTCAGGAGGAGAATTAAGTGATTCATCACTTCCATATCGCATGCAGTGCTTATCACAAGTGGCATCCTTAATACCCATCACCCATTTGGTTCATCCCCCACCCACATCCCCTCCATCAATCCTCAGTTTGTTCTCTATAGTTAAGAGTCTCTCATGGTTTGCCTACCTCTCTTTTTTCCCCTTCCACTATGTTCATTGTTTTATTTCTTAATTTCCACATATGAATGAAATAATATGGTTATGCTTAGCATAATACAGTCTAGCTCCATCCATGTCATTGCAAATGGCAAGATTTTATTCTTTTTGATGGCTGAGTAATATTATTATTCTTTATCCATTCATCAGTCGATGGACACTCTTTCCATAATTTGACTATCATTGATAATGCTGCTATAAACATCGGGGAGGATGTGCCCCTTCAAATCAGTACTTTTGTATTCTTTGGGTAAATACCTAGTAGTGCAATTGCTGAGTCTAGGGTAGTTCTATTTTTAACTTTTTGAGGAACCTTCATACTGTTTTCCAGAGTGGCTGCACCAGTTTGCATTCTCATCAACAGTGTAAGAGCAGACCTGCCCAATTTTTAATTGGACTGTTTTTTTGCCATTAAGTTGTTTGAGTTATTTATGTATTTTGTCTAATAGTCCCTTATCAGATATATGATTTGTAAATATTTTCTTCTAATCAATAGGTTGCCTTTTTTCTGGATGGTTTTCTTTTCTGTGCAGCAGCTTTTTAGTTTGATGTAGTCCCATTTGTTAATTTTTGCTTTTGGTGCTTTTGCTTTTGATGTCAGATTCAAAAAATTATTGCCAAGACCTATGTTAAGGAGCTTACCACCTATGTTTTTTCTAGGATTTTTATAATTTCATGTCTATGTTCAAGTCTTTAATCAATGCTTTTAAACTTTTAAAAAAGTAAACGTACCCCCAATGTGGGGCTTGAATCAATGACTCCAAGATCAAGAGTTGCATGTCCTACTGACTGAGCCAGTCAGGTGCCCCTAGTCTTTAATCCATTTTGAATTAATTTTTGTGTATGGTGTAAAATAGTTGTCCAATTTCATCCTTTTGCATTTGACTGTTCAATTTTCCCAATACCATTTATTGAAGAGACTACCCTTTCCCCATTGTATATTTGTGACTCCTTTGTTGTTAAGTTAATTGACCATATATGCATGGGTTTATTTTGGGGCTTTCTATTCTATTCTATTGATCTATGTGTCTGTTTTTTATGCCATTACCATACTGTTTTAATTACCATAGTTTTGTAATATAATTTGAGATCAAGATGCATGATGTCTTCAGCTTTGTTCTTTCTCAAGATGACTTTGGCTATTCAGGGTCTTATATAGTTTCATACAAATTTTAGAATTGTTTGTTCTATTTCTGAGAAAAATGCCATTAGAATTTTGATAGGGATTGGGGCACCTGGGTGGATCAGTCCGTTAAACGTCTGACTCTTGTTTTCAGCTGAGGTCATGATCTCAGGGTTGTGAGACTGAGTCCTGTGTCAGGCTCCACACTGGTCATGGAGTCTGCTTAAGAGTCTTTCTCTCCCTCTGCCCGTCCCACCTCCACCCTCTTCCTCTCTTAAAAAAAAAAAAAAAGAATTTTGATAGGGATTGCATTGAATCTGTAGAATGCTTTGGGTGTTTTGACATTTTATTTTTTTTAAGATTTTTTTTATTCATGAGGGAGAGAGAGAGTGAGAGAGAGCACAAGCAGGGGGCAGATGGAGAGGGAGAAGCAGACTCCCTGGCAAGCAGGAAGCCAGCCCAATGTGGGGTTCCATCCCCGGATCCTGAGATCATGACCTGAGCCGAAAGCAGACCCTTAACCGACTGAGCCACCCAGGCGCCCCGAGTTTGGACATTTTAACAATATTTATTCTTTCAATCTTGAGCATGGAGTATGTTTCCATCTGTGAGCAATGGAATGTCTTGTATTGTTCCTGATCTTTAAGGACAAGCTTTCAGCTTTTCACCATTGAATATATTAGCTTTATTATGCTGAGGTACATTCCATCTTATACCAACTCTGTATAGAGATTTTATCATAAATAGTTGTTGAATTTTGCTAAATGCCTTTTCTGCACCTATTCAGACGATTGTATGTTTGTTGGTGATGTATGACATTGACTGATTTGTGGATATTTAACCATCCTTGCATCCCTGGAATAAATCCCACTTCATCATGGTGTATGATTCTTTTAATGTATTTTTTAAGTTTGATTTGCTAATATTTCGTTGAGGGTTTTCCCATCTATGTTCATCAGAGATATTGGCCTGTAATTTTCATTTCTTGTGGCATCCTTGTCTGGTTTTGATATTAGGGTAATGCTGGCCTTGTAAAATGAGTTTAGAAGAGTTCCATCCTCTTCTGTTTTGGGAGAATTTGAGAAGGATTAGTCTAAATTCTTCTTTGAAAGTTTGGTAGAATTCACCTGTGAAGTTGTTTGGTCCTGGACTTTTGTTTGTTGGGAGGTTTTTAATTACTGATTCAACCCCCATGCTAATAATCACTTTGTTGAGATTTTCTGTTTCATCATTATTTAGTCTTGGTAGGGTGTATATTTGCAGAAATTTATCTATTTTTTTAAGTTATTTAATTTGTTGGCATATAATTGTTCCTAGTAGTCTCATGATTCTTTGCATTTTTGTGGTGTCAGTTGTAACATCTTTCATTTCATTTTTTAAACTTTTAAATTATTTTTAAAAACATTAAAAAAATTTTTTTTAAAGATTTTATTCAGTCATTTGACAGAGAGAGAGTGTGAGCACAAGCAGGCAAATGACAGGCAGAGGGAGAGGGAGAAGCAGACTCCCTGCTGAGCCAGGAGCCCACTGTGGCACTTGATCCCAGGACCCTGGGATCGTGACCTGAGCCAAAGGCAGATACTTACCTGACTGAGCCACCCAGGTGCCCCACGTCTTTCATTTCTGAATTTATTTATTTGAGCCCCCTCTCTTTTTTTCTTGGTGAGTCTAGCTAATGGTTTTTCAAAGGTTTATCTTTTCAAAGAACTAGCTTTTAGTTTCATTGATCTTTTCTGTTGTCTTTTAAATCTCTTATTTCATTTATTTCTGCTCTAGTTTTTGCTATTTCCTTCCTTCTACTGACATTGAACTTCATTTGTTCTTTTTTATCTAATTTCTTGAGGCATAAAGTTAGGTTGCTTATTTAAGAGATTTTTTGTTTCTTGAGTGGGCATTTATTACTATGAACTCCCCCCTTAGAACTGCTTTTGCTGCATCCTATAAATTTTAGTATAATTACATTTCTATTTTCATTTATCTGAAGTTATTTCTTGATGTCTCCTTTGATTTCTTCAATGACCCATTGGTTATTCAGTCTCCTGTTTAATCTCCACATATTTGTGTATTTTCCATTTTTCTTCATGTTATTAATTTCTAGTTCCATACCATTGTGGTCAGAAAAAAAATGCTTGATATGATTTCAATCCTCTAAAATTTATTAAGATTTGTTTTAAATATGATCTGTCTTGGAACGTGTTCCATGTGTACTTGAGAAAAATGTATATTCTGTTGTTTTTGGGTGGAATGTTCTATAAATATCTGTTAAGCCCATCTAGTCTAATGTGTCATTTAAGACCAATGTTTCCTTATTGGTTTTCTGTTTGAATGATCTATCCACTGACATAAGTGGGATATTAAAGTTCCCTACTATTGTTGTATTGCTCTCTATTTCTCTTGTTAGATCTGTTAATATTTGTTTTATATATTTAGGTGTTCCTATGTTGGGTACATAAATATTTACAAATGTTGTATTTTCTTGTTGGGTTGACTCTTTATCATTATGTAATGTCTTTCTTTGTCTCTTATTGCAATCTTTGTTTTAAAGTTTATTTTTTCTGATATAATTACAGCTACTCCAGCTTTCTTTTGGTTTCCATTGTGTGGAATATCTTTTTCCATCCCTTCACTTTTAGACTGTGTGTGTTCTTACATCTAAAGTGAGTGTCTTCTAGGTAGCATAGAGATAGGTCCTATTTTTACATCTATTCAGCCACTTTGTATCTTTCGATTATAGAATTTAGTCCATTTACATTTAAAGTCATATTGTTAGGTATGCACTTATATATATCAATAATGACTTTAAACATAAATGGACTAAACTCACCATTTGATTAACTACTTTTTGGCTGCTTTGTAGTTCCTCTCTAGACATCTTCTCTTGTTTTCTTCCTTTGTGGTTTGATGACTTACTTTAGTAGAATGCTTATGTTCCTTTTCTTTATTTTTGTATATTTACTTTAGGTTTTTGTTTTGTGATTACTGTGAGACTTATATATAACCACTTACATCTCTAACAGTCTATTTTAAGTTGATAACAACTTAAGTTTGATCCCAATGGAAAGCTCAACATTATTATTCCCCCCACCACATATTATGTTTTTAATGTCACATTTTACATCATTTTATCTTGCGTGTTCCTTAACTTAATTATTGTAATCATAGCTTTTAGTACTTTTATTTTATAACTTTCGTTGTAGCTTTGTAAGTTATTAAGCAACTACCTTTACTATACATTTATCTTAAAAAGTGAGGGGCGCCTGGGTGGCTCAGTCATTAAGCGTCTGCCTTTGGCTCAGGGCGTGATCCTGGTGTTCTGGGATCGAGCCCCACATCAGGCTTCTCCACTGGGAGCCTGCTTCTTCCTCTCCCACTCCCCCTGCTTGTGTTCCCTCTCTTGCTGGCTGCTCTCTCTCTGCCAAATAAATAAAATAAAATCTTTAAAAACATTTTTTTAAAAAAGTGGACTTCATTCTTTCATATATGTTATTGTTATAAATTAGTGCCCTTTTTAGCTTAAAAAAGTCTCCTTAACACTTCTTATAAGGCCAGTTTAGTGGTGATGAACTCCTTTAGCTTTTGCTTACGTGGAAAATTCTTTATCTCTCCTTCCCTTCTGAATGATAACTTTGCTAGGTAGAATATTTTGGTTGAAGTTTTTTCCTTCAGCACTTTGAATATGTCATACCACTCCCTTCAGACCTGCAAAGTTATTGCTGAAAAATCTGCTGACAGTCTTATGGGGGTGCCCTTGCATGTAAGAAGTTTTTTTTCTTTTTGCTGCTTTTAATATTCTCTCCTTGTCTTTAACTTTTTACATCTTAATTATAATGTGTCTTGGTGTGAATTTCTTTGTGTTCCTTTTATTTGGAACTTTTGGGTTTCCCGGATCTGGATGTCTGTTTCCTTAACCAGGGTAGGGAAGTTTTTTGCCCCTATTTCTTCAAATAAGATTTCTGTCCCTTTCTCTCTGTGTGTTCCTTCTTGGACTCCTGTAATGTGCATGTTAGTCTGCTTGATATTGTTCTGTAAGTCCCTTAAGTAAACTTCATTTTCAAAATTCTTTTTTTTTTTTTTTTTTTTTTTGGGCACCTGGATGGCTCAGTCAGTTAAGTGTCTGGTCAAGGTCAGGTCATCCCAGGGACCTGGAATCAAGTTTTGCTTTGGGCTCCCTGCTCAGTGGGGAGTCTGCTTCTCCCTCAACCCCTCCCCCCTGCTTGTGATCTCTCTCTTGATCTCTCTCTCAGATAAAGAAATAAAATCTTTAAAAAAAATTCTTTCTTCACTTCACTGCTTTCATTGATTACCTTCTAGTTAACTGATCCTTTTTCTTCACTTTGTTTGTTGTTGAACCCTTCTATTGTATTTTTTTCATTTCAGTTATTGTATTCTTCTGCTTTGTGACTTCTAATTGGTACTTTCTTATTTTCTTTTTTAATCTCTTTGTTGAAGTTCTCACTGTGTTCCAATCTTCTCCCAAGTTCAGTGGGCATCTTTATGACTATTTCTTTGAATTCTTTATCAGGTAAATTACTTATCTCCATTTCATTAAGCTTTTTTCCCCCTGAGGTTTTATGTTGATTTTTCATTTGGGACCTATTTCTCTGTTTCTTCATTTTGCCTTAGTCTCTGTGTTGGTTTCTATAGCAGATGAAACAGCCACCTCTCCCAGTCTTGAAGGAGTGGCCTCGTGTGGGACATGAATCTTGTTGTTCAACCTGGCCTCGGCTCTTGCATGTCTCTCAAACCTATGTACTTGTTCAAGCAGCCTATTATATTTTTAATAGCTCCCACTCATTCAGTATGTGCCAAGACCTGTCAGTGTCCCAAAGGGAAAGATCTTAGCACCTAGAATCCAGCTGACCGAAAGCCAGATCCTCAGGCATCAGCTTTTAAAACTGTGCACTATATACAGTCCTATGGGACCGCAAACATAAAACCCTATTTGTCGCCAGGGTTGGGTGATCTGGAGGTGTCCACTGTGCAGCAGTCACAAGAATCAGGGCTCCAGATGAGTATAAAAGCCCTTTTCTGGGAGATTTTCACAAGCTGAAACAAGGCAGAAGGAGAGCACCAAGGTGGCATCCACAGCCTACATTCCTGGAGAGCAGCTCCATAGGCCGCTAAATGTGTGCCAAACCAGCAGTGTGCTCCTCAGACCAAAGCTCCAGGACAAGTTAAGAAGCCTTCTTCATAGAAAAATTGGGGTTTGTGCCTCAGCCTGCTGTTTGTGTGGTACTTTGGGATAGTGGTCTGCCAAGAGCCATCTTTCTGATTGCCAACATCCTGTGGGACCTAAGACTGGAAGCACCGTGGCCACTAGAGTTAGCTGATCAAGAGTTGTCCCCTGGGTGGCAGCCATGAACACCAGAGTTGCAGATAGATATGTGTAAAGCTGCCCTTCAGGAGACAGTGGTGCTCCAGAGCGTGTCAGCAGGTGAGCATGACTATAGGACCTGCCCTCTGAGGTCTCCGGAAAGGATTCCAGACAGCCCCAAGATGGATGTTTAATTAGAAGCCTGCCCCTTAGGCCACAGTCATGATGATTAACTAATAGGCCTCCTTCATGGAAAGACTGAGCTCCTGTGGTCTATTGCCTCTTGGTAGGCCCTGGAGATGGTAGCTATTTCAGAACTCTTTTTCTGTTGGTTACTCTCCTGTGGGACTCATGAGTGTAAGCCCCACTGGCCACCAGAACCACATGATATAGAGGTGTCCCCTAGCAGCAGTCACAAAAATTAGGGAGCCGGACAGGCGTATGAGCTCCTTTCTGGGTGATACTAATTTTAGAGTCCCATGGGAGCAGGAACATAAGCTCCCGTGGCCTTGAGTCAGGAGATCAGGAGGCATGCCCTAGGCATGCCCTTTGCAGCTGCAGAAGTCAGGGCACCAGATGCCTATAAAAGCTCCCTTCCACAAAATACTGGGGCTTTGGAGCATGGCAAAGGGAGAGTGTGAAGATGGTGCCTGTCAGTCTCCATCCCTGGAACGTGTTTCGGGCAAGCTCCTAGATATGTGTGTTCAGTCGGATGCCTGCCTCTCAGACCAATGCTTTTAATAGAAGCAGGTGTCCGTTCTTCACTTTAAGTCTGGTTGGGGTGGGCCCCCTCTGGGCTGGGCCCTGGGGCAGATGAGTCTGAGCACACAAGCCCTTCCAGAGGTGTTTCTCAGATCATTTCAGTCTTGTGCGTCTCAGGTCATGAGTCCCATTGATTTTCAAAGTTAGATGGTTTGGTGGCTCACCTCTCAGGCACAGGTCTTAAAAGTAGGAGCGTCTAATATGGGGTTTAAGCCTTCGCTCCTCAGGGAGAACCTCTGGATTTTGCATTCTTTACCGGTAGTGGGTATCCTTGAAGGGGATGGGGTTTAATTGCAAGCTTGTGTTCCAGCCTCTCCTATCTGGTTTGATGTGGTTTTCTTCTAATTAGCCTGATGTGTAGTTGTCGCTCAGCCAGGCTTTAAGCTTTTCAAAGAGAAAATTTTTCTATATGTAGCTGTAGACTAAGTGTGGGAAAAGGTGAATTCAGGATCTTCCTATGTCACCATCTTGAAAGAGAACTCTATCAATTAATTTTTAATTGTTCCCATTTTGGAAGTTCATGAAGACAAAAGAATATATAGAAAAAATTAAAGTCCTTTCCCCAAAGACAACCACCATTAATATTTCAGCTTGTTTTTTAATCTATAGTTATATGTATGTATTTGAATTCATCATTTCTTTAGTTAATCAAAGAAATAGACAGGGCTATATAATTCACATTGGTATTAGAATACTCTTGAATTGTTTCAACATGCTCTACTTTTGTAACCTTTCTGTGAACTCAAAATTCCCAAATATTTAAAAATATAATTGCTTTGACTTTATTAAAATGAAGCATAGTCATAAATATTTAAGCAATGCAATTAAATGCAAAAAAGAACGTAAAAAATGTTACCACTATCACTTAGAGACATAATCTTTGATAACATTGAGAATCCTATCTAGCAGCTCTTGATGGATAGGGGACTAGCTAGTGGAAATGCAGAATGGACAGAAGAAAGATAGAAGTACTTTTTATAGACTTGAATCATAAAAGGAATTACATGCAGTTTTACTTGAATTTAATAGAAGACACTGAAGTAAAATATAAGAAATAGCTAAGATAATAATAGCTCAGATAAATGTTTCTTCAACATTAAATTTTTTAGCCAATAAAGATTATCAGAGGGGCACCTGGGTGGCTCAGTTGGTTGAGCATCTGCCTTCGGCTCAGGTCATGATCCCAGGGTCCTGGGATCGAGTCCTGTGTTGGGCTCTCTTTTCCCTCTCCCTCCACCTGCCGATCTGCCAGATTGTGCTCTCTGTCTGTATTTAAAAAAAGAAAAATTATCAGAAGTTAAAAAGGAAAGACCAGGAAGAATATACACGACCTAGATGCTCTAATTTTAGGTCCCTTTGATTGATTTCCATGATTAAAAGACAAGGAAGTTAACATTCTTATATATTTTTCTGTTTCCCTTCTCATTCTGTTGCTTATATTATTTTTATTTTATCAAATAAAAACATTTACCTTCCCTCTGTAATCATAATTTCCATATTTATTTACTTTAGTTCTTCGTGTAAGTACATTAAATACTTGATTTTTTTTTTTTTTACCACATCCCATCCATCCTAGAGGATTAAAAAATAAATTCATCTCTTGGTTGGTTGCTTTTACTGCTGTATAGTTTTTTAAATTTAATTTTTATATGTGTTGCTTGCTTGTTCAAGAGTGCATAATGCCCTAATCTTATATTTGTATTAGACCTTGACTAGCATACATTTTTTAGTTACATGATCTTTCCTGGAGAACAAATACTACAGATATTATTCTATTATGGCATTTACTGGTGTTCTAGTGCTTTACCAAATGTTCCTCCTTTCATTTTTGATTGTCTAGAATTCGTAATTGAGGAATATTTTCAAGAAGAGTTTTCAGTTCCTGTATTTCTTCAGCTCTTACTTGGTGGACATTGTCTTCCTCTTGCCTTTACATGTGAACAAAACTTGATGTATTATATACTGTATTCTTCTAAAGTAAGCTAGAGAAAAGAAAATGTTACTGAGAAAATCGCAAGGAAGATAAAATACATTTATAGGACTATACTATATTTATCCCCAAAAATATGCATATAAGTGGACCCACACAGTTCAAACCCATGTTGTTCAAAGGTCAACTGTACAAGAAAATGAAATAAAAATTGTGAATTACCGAATCAATTTCTAGAGAAATTAGGAGCAATGCAGAATGTTCATCGTCACTATTTTATTTCAAAAATTTTCTGTATGGTTCAACTCTTCCCACTGATTATTTTGTTTTATAGCTCCATAGCCCTAAATAAAATGCTTTTCTTACTATTTCTTGGTTAGCTTTAGGTATTATGTTTTGATGCCTCACGTGGAACATAAGATTTAACTCTCTTTTACCACCCCCAGCGCACATAGACACTCATTTCCTCATATAGATGTATTATATATAAGCTTGGTTAGTTCAGTATTCAGGATTTATCGTGTCATGACTATGTAAATGCTATTCACAGGTGAGTTATGCAGTATACTATGATTACTCTTCCTCATCTGCATAGAACAGGAAATATAGTATACTATGATTTTTCTTTTCCTGAAATTAATAATTGCTTTTTATTGCTTGCTCAGTTTTTATGTATTTCCTAGTATTTTAAACCCAAACTCTCCCCAAATTTGTAATTTATTTTCAATATGTTCAGGAATTTTATTACCTACAACTTATTGAAGAAAATTTCCCTGCATTTTCCAGGCCTGCTCAAGTAGGCCTCATTGGCCCTGCTACACGGTTCTCATCTTTGCTCCCCTTTTACTGCCATCCTGTGGATTCTC
The DNA here is from genome assembly GCF_017311325.1 of Ursus maritimus. Classification (NCBI taxonomy): domain Eukaryota; kingdom Metazoa; phylum Chordata; class Mammalia; order Carnivora; family Ursidae; genus Ursus; species Ursus maritimus. The sequence continues at coordinate 13,385,153 of NW_024426008.1, forward strand.
TTTACTTTTCCTTGTACTGGATTTCATTCCCTGAATACCAAGCTTTCCTAGTCTTGGTTTATTCCTTTGTTTTGTAGAGCCGATCCTCCGGTAGCCACTTAGGAAGGGGAGCATGGGAGAAGAATATTGGGATCTGGAACACCTAAAAATGTCTTTATTTAATATTGCATTTTATAGTCTAGCTGGATTTGTTAATTTAGTTTGGAAATAATTTTCCCTCAAAATTTTGAAGTCATTGGACTGTTGTCTTCTAGCTCCCAGTGTTGCTGTTGAGATATTTAATCATCTTCTGATTCTTCAGTTTTTGTATGATGCTTTTCTCTCAAGCTTGTAGGAGCTTTTGTTTGTCACCACTTTTCTAGAATTTCATAATAGTTTGACTCTCTTTTCATCCTTTGGTTTGGATGCTCAATAGGATCATTCAATCTGGAAATTTAGACTCTTGTATTCTAGGAAAAGGTTTTGAATCTGTTCTTTGATAGTATCCTTAACTCTGGTTTTTCTCTTCTATCTTGACTTCTTGGCCTGGTTTCCTAATTTTCTTAGTTTTTCCATCCATTTTTTCACATTATTGTTCTTTCATCTTACTTTTTGCAAGATTTTTTTCAACTTTATCTTCTAACCATCCTGTTAATTTTTTTTTATTTCTGGTACCACACTTTTAATTATTAAATAGAGTTTTGTTTGTTCTCAGAGTTCTGCCTTTAAATATAATCCTTTTTTTTTTTTTGATAGATAGCACAAGCAAGGGGAACAGGGAGCCTGATGTAGAGCTCTATCCCAGGACCCTGGGATCATGACCCCAGCCAAAGGCAGATGCTTAACTGACTGAGCCACCCAGGTGCCCCAGAAATAATCCTATTCTTGTTCATGGTTATAAAATATTCCTAATTCTCTAAGGATAGGAACGATTTAGTTTTTTGATTTTTTTTGTTTTTGTTTTTGTTTTTTTCTGGAGAGGAAAGGCGGGCAAATAGTTTAGTATTTTGAACGTGTGTTCTCCCTACTTTGTCTTGTTTACCCTTTGGGTAATTTCCTTATATTTAAGACTTGCATTCTAAAAAGCTATTGAGAATATCTGTGCATGTGTGAGCTTTGTCAACTGGGGCCTTTACAGAGTGGTCTGGCAAGGACATATTTGGGGAAACTCCTATTTTTAGGTCTTATCTTCCAACTGGTCAGAATTCCTAGAGAAGAATCTTCTAACCTCCTTTCTGGAGGGGAAAGTCCTGACTGAGTGCATTCTGATCATCAAGTAAAGAGAAGAATTGTGGTCTAGACATTTATTACATAAAATTTCAATCAATTTTTCTACCCTCAAATGTGCTTAGTGTTTCCTAGTCTAACCATTTTCTTTTTTAAAAGAAATAATTAAATTGAAATTTAATATACAAACAGAAAGTACACACACATGAGTATATATCTCAATGAATTCCTACACAGGGAACACACCTGTGTAAGCAGCACCCAGACGAAGACATAAAACAGTCACCACCTGTGATGACTCCTTGCGCTTCTTCACAGTCGTTCCGCTCCCACCACCAAAGGTAATTAACAGTCCGACTTCTGTCATTCTAGATTCGTTTTTGCCTGTTGTTAAACACACACACACACACACACACACACACACACACAAATATATGGAATTTCCTTTTGTGTTGGCTTCTTTTACTCAACATGATGTTACTGAGATTTATCCATATTATCACATGTAGCTATTGAGAATTTATAATTTATCACACATAGCTATTTAGAATTTTGCTATTGAAGGACAACTGAGTTAGGATCAAAGAAGTATGGTTCTATATTTCAGTCACTGTGTTTTTTAATTATAACTTTTTGAGGAATAATTGACAAGCATAATTATATAATTATATTTAAACTATATAACATGGTGTTTTGATATATATGTCTATAGTAGAATGATTACCAATATCAAGATAATTAATATATTTATCACCTGATACAATTAATGTAGATAACTCTTTTTTTTGTGGTGAGAATGCTTCAGCTCTACCCTCAACCACTTTCAAGTATACACTATTGTATTATTAACTATAGTCACCACCATGCTGCGAATTAGATCTTCAGAACTTATTCTTCTTATAACTGAAAACGTGTACCCTTTGACTTTCCCCTCCCTCTATCCCTGGCAACCACTATTCTATTCTCTGTATATGAAATTAGTCAAGCAGTGTGTTAAATGCTTTATGTATGTGATCTTATTCATCTTCATTATAATCCTAGAATTAGGTCTTTTATTCATCCATCCATTCATTCATTCATTCTTCATTCAATTAACAAATATTTATTTATACCTATTATATACCAGGCACTTTTCTAGGTGTGGGGAAATCAGCCAAAAGAAAGAGGCATATATCTATGAATAGTTAAATAAAACAGGTAAGAATCTATACCCTCCTGAAGCTTACATTTTATAAGCAAAATATTTGATATATTAGATATGGATAAATGTTGCTGAGAAAAAGCAAGGAGGGGGATGTGAGGAGCTGATGATGAAGGAGGGATATCTGTAATTTTATTTTACTTTATTTTTTATTTTTTGAAAGAGAGAGAGAAAGCACCAGTGAGGAGCGAAGGGGGGCACAGAGGGAGAGGGAGAGGGAGAATCCCAAGCAGACTCCACACCCAGCGCAGGCCCTGACATGGGGCTCTATCTCACGACCCTGAGATCATGACCTGAGCTGAAATCAAGAGTCAGACGCTTAAGTGACTGAGCCACTCGGGCGCCCTGGCACGTTTGCAGTTTTAGATAGTGGGTGAAGGAAGATACCACTGAAAAAATGAGTTTTGAGCCCAAGCTTAAAGGAAGTGAGAGAGTAAGCCATGCAACTATTTGGAGGAAGAGCACTCTAGGCAGAAGAAAAGGCAAGAGTAAAAGTCTACAGGAAGAAGGTTTTCGGTTTTCTGAAAATAAGGAGGGTGGTGTGGTTGGAAGGAGAGTGCAAGGAGATACAGTCATGCAGGCAGAGCCTGGGTCAGATCTTGCAGGCAGCTAACTGTTAAGAACTTTCTTTTTGCCTAAGTGAGACAGAAGGCATTGGGGTCTTTGATCAGAGGACAGACATGATTGGTCCTACATATTAACAAAGTCATTCTGCCTGTTTTATTGAATGGGGCAAGAGTAAGGGCAGGGCAACCTGTTATTAGCTATTAGTCTCCCCATTTGGCAGGTGAGGAGAATGAGACGTGGACATGACCCAGGTCATAAACTCTTAACACAAGCAGAGCAGCAGCATCAATAACACCTGGGACCTAGAAATGCAGACTCTCGGGCCCCACCCCAGCCCAGCTGAATCCCAATCTGCATTTTAGGAGGAACCTCTAGTGATTCCCATGCACATTAAAGTTTGAAAAGCCTTGGTAAACATCTAAGAGATCACTGTGATTGGAAATCATTGATCAGGGAAGAATACTAGTGAAGTGATGTTCTTAAGGAAATGTTACTTGGTAGCAAATAAATAGAGAAGAGAGAGGGATACCAACCAGGAGGAAATTATAATAACCCGGAAGTGTGGGGCTGAATGGCTGGAGTAAGATAATAACGATAGGAATGAAAAATAGTTTTTAACAAGGAAGGGAGGGGAGTCTTTTTTAATGAAGGAAAAAGTCCATAAAACTTAAGCAGTGATTGGATATACTGGTGCATGGGAAGGGGCCATGAGACAGAGAGTTAGATAAAACATAACATTGAATTTTCAAACCTTGGTAAGAGAGTAAATGGACCATTCCTGGAAAAAGAGAAGTAAGAACAGGGATTGTGAGGATGAGGTCAAAGCAAATTTCAAATTCCTGAACTGAACTTGGTGGTGGTTGCAAATGTTCAGCAGAGAGTCAGGAATCTCTGGATGGAGAACACTTGGAGCTGAAGTACTAGTTTTGGAGTCATTTGCCTGGAGGTGCCCACTGAAGCAATGGAGTGACTGAGATATTGGGGGAGAAGACAGAAGACTGTGACCACATACCTAGGACCAGCACCCCTTTTAGAAAGGGTAGAGGGAGTTAGAGAAGGAGGAAGAGAGTGTAACATCTCTAAAGCCAAGGGCAGGGAGAGAGTTTTTATTTAGCTACATGTCATGGAGGTTAGGAGAAATAAAAAAAGATGGATCTTAGCAAAAGTAAAATCAAGCTGTTGGTGTATTTTAAAGAATGTTTTCACAGAGGCTTATAGAGAGAGTGGATGGTCAGGAAACATGATATTCGTCCTCAGCGATGTCCTGATCACCAGAAAGGTAGACAAGATGACCCATTAGTAATTATCTGAGAAGATGCACTTATTGACAACTGCCCATTTATATATGTATGATTCATACAGGTTTTTGGTAACTCGTCAATAGGTTGTATAGATAGATGCATGGTGGATTTGCGAAGCTCTAAATGAAAGTCAAACTTCAGACAAGATATATTTCTTTTTGGCCTTTTCGAAAAACCTGATTAGAATTTTTTTGGTCACATTTTATCTGATCACTGCACACTTTTACTATGGCTCTTATTGTTTTAACTGCTGGTTACTTAGTGTAAGAGATCTGTTTTTGTTTGTTGTTTGTTTGTTTGTTTTAGCTCATCTTTGCTGCTTATCAAGTGTTACTCCAATAGTGACTCCATTGTGATGGAGCGCTAATGGCTCCATGAAACAGTCAGGCCTGTGCAAATGACCATCATGTGACCAAGAACTATAGCTTCATGGGGCCAAATGTCTCTCAGTGATGCCAAGTCAAAAGATTGCTTTAAGAGGCACCCTTGCAGTAAAAATCACTCATGTATCACTCACAGGATACATCCTATCAGAATCATAGTCATAATAGATTTTATTTACTCTAAGTAAATATTTGACAGTGTTCTATTCAATGGATTCTTAAAGATTAAATATGCCAAAATATATCTTCCTTTAATAAAGAAAATGTGGCTGAAAATATGAAAAAAGCATGAATATTTAAGTGTTTATAATTCCACTTCTTTCAAAGAAGCCAGAACAGTGTTTATTGTTGTCTCTCCATCTCCTTGCGGTGGTGACGACTCTAGCCTGGCTCAGCTCACACTTGTACTTGAGGGGCTGTGTGTGTGCAGGTGAACTGGTTGCGGACTCTGGAGGATAAGAGACCAGGTAGGCAGCAAGTGTAGTATTTCTTCAGAAATGAAGAAATAAAGGTTTACATTAAATGAGAATAAACAAGTTAAAGATAAAATGCTCTAATGAAAATTAGAGAGTTCTGGTATACTTCTTTCCAAATCGCACTACTTTGAGCTTGAGAATATTTGGTCTGTTGTCTGTTAAATGGAAGTAATTATAGTGTCTATCCTATAGTGTTGTTGTGAAGAATAAATGAGAAAAATGAATATTAAGCAAACACACAGTCGTGTGTGTCATTGAGCCATTAAGTTAAGCATCTAATGAATCCTAACAGCCTTTTCCCCAGAAAAAATGCACATAATCATAAATTTTACATACAATTCGGGGTTCAAAGGACCTTTGGTTCCCTTGAAATTTATGTTAAGAACCTCAGTTCTGGAAGATTTGGAATTTTTTTTTCTTTTTTCATATGGACAACAGAATAATAATGGCCAATGAGTATTTGTTGCTTACCGTGTGCCAGGCACTGTTATAATAAGAAACAAGGAAGGTGGCTTAAAGCTTGCACGTGCGTGTGTGTGCACGCGCGTGTGCGTAGCATTTTTCTCCAACTTCCCGGGTATTTGTTGTAGTCTAGCAAAAGGAAATGAGGGGTTAGCAATAAAGACTTAAAGTGCTCATCGTTTTAGGCGTGCTAAGAGCATGCGAGATGCACTTAAAGCGCTTGCGACATTTCAGAGACAAAGCAGTATATGGGTGTAGCATGAGAAACTCATGGAATTTCTTTGAAATTGTTTGACAGTGTTGAAACAGTTCCCACTTGCTTCCTTCAGTGGAGGGGGGTGGGTAGGAGGGTGGCCTGGTGATGGAACTGAGTTCCTAAAATGAGCTTGGCAATTCCTGGAAAATACCGCAGGCAGGGTGATAAGAACTCTGAGTCATCAATTTACTTCTAAGTCAGCAGTCTAAGGCTATGAGGAAAATGAAGTTTATAGCATAATAAACACAATCGACAGCTAGCTCTGAGGTTCCCTATTCAGCGCTGTATTTAAGACCCAGTTTTGGCTTTCCTCAGCCACTCGACCGGAAATGCATAATCCATTTGGCCCTGTTGGTGGAGTGGAATTCCACCTAAAAGAAACCGTGTGCTTGCAGATGTTATATCAGGCTTCTGCTCACAATATCCTGCACCGTTTATCTAAATAAATCGCTGCCATTTCTTTCTCAAATCTGGCTGAGATTTCTCTCCCCCCACCCCCACTTCTTCTAGAAGCATTTACGTCGTAGTTGCTCTTTTAAACAACCATCTGAAGAAAAAGAACATTCCATTGGTGACATTCTAGTGCCTCCAAGAAATGTACGCCTGTTCCTCAGTTCTTCCTTATCTTTCCGTACCCCGGGTTTGCAGAAAAGCGAGAAATGGCAGTTCAAAAGGGCACTGAAGTTTTTAGACTCGAGCACGGTGGGGAAGAAAACAAGGCTGAGGGAACCCAGAGACCCCGCTAATGTTTCCTATAAAACTTTGGAATTTCACGAAAAAGGATCTAAATGATAACCCATCTTTCAAAGTGGGGCTCCAAAATGAAAAAGATAAACCCTTTTATACGTCAGGGAAAATAACCACTAACAGAGTTGGCAGAGGTTCTAAATACATTTTTATTTTCTATAACTTAATGCCAAAGTCGAACTCCGGGCGCCAGACAGCCGCTCGGGAGGACAGTGTATTCAAGCGCAAATGCCCAGGACTGCCGAGGTTCCCTCCGCCGATTTGCTGCAGCTGGGGAGCTCGGGCAGAGGATGACGACAGGAGTGTTAATCATTGCCCCGACCAGGCAATCTTAGTCACAAGTTCCTGCAGAAAGTGAAATCACCCCCTCTGGTTTAAAGACGGCTAAAAACTTTTTACTCCGTTCACGTTGCAATTTCTCCCTTTCAGGTTAAGCACATGGAAATTTGTTCAGCAATTCTTTTTACAGCACTATTTCCATTAGTTGCTCCCACGAGCTGGGGTTTATCTGATTGTGCGGTGGATGGAAACTTCAGGATAAAATTCAATGGCCGAAGGCTGAGTGAAGTTTACCCTGGCTGTGGTTATGAAGAGGGTAAGTGAATGAACCTCTTTGTTGCTCTTGTGTTTATTTTCTCTTATGCTAGATTTTATACGCCATAAAATGCAAAAGGCATACTCTTGCAATTACAGTTAACCATTTAGATTTGCTTGATGATTGTTTTTAATTGATCACGGGCCAAAACCAAGAAATTAAAAACACACAATTAAGCATGCATGCCAAACAAAATTGCTTCAGTTTCCTCTTGAAAAAAATATTTTTATTAATTAAACAGCTTGTTTAGTTAATTGAACTGTTAGTGAAATGTCTTTCTGCATTGATGGAACGTTGAACTGTTCAGTAAATAGATTTCTTCAAGGCCTTGAACAGTCCTGGGCACATAGAAGATTTTGTGGAAATAGCTAATGATTATTTCTCTCCCCCTTTTTTTAGTCTGCACTATATTAATGGGTTTTAGAAGGTATTTTCCAGTCACTTGCATAAAATCTTATGCACTTGATACATCAGTGATGAATGAAAAAGGAAGTAGAAGATAAGGTTTTTACTTGAAAATAATTTCACATCTTTCCCACTATGATTCAAACTATGATTCAAACTATGATTCCGTTTTTGAGAACATTTATGAATACTTTTCTTCTGAGTATTCAAAAAAGTACTGAGATAACACATGTGTTTTACACCATTGCCCATCATTGTGAAAATCTGGAAACAACCAAATAAATGTTCACAAACAGGATGGTGGCTAAATACACTGGAATACTATGTAACCCATAAAAAAAATGAAGAGAATCTGTATTTATTAACTTGAAACCAGTGCAAATTATATTGCTAAGTTTAAAAAAGCAAGTTTCTAAAAATAGTACATTAGTAAGTATAGTGTGTGTGTGTATNGGCTACTTTTGGGGCACTGAATGTGAAAGTTTTCTATCGACTCTGTAGGGATTAGAATGCAAGTAGTAAGGCTATTGTTTAATTTACTGCTAAAACCTCAGTGTATATAAATAATTGTGTCTGGTACATAATAAGCATGCAATAAATAGTGTTGACTGAATGAATACATGAATGAAGAGATTTCTGTAATAGGTAAATTATTTAGAGTTGGCATGGGTAATTTGTAAGCAAATAAAATCCACAAAATACCTTAATTTTTAAGTACAAAAAGTGATTTAGAACAACTTCCAAAGTCTCTGATACTTCTTCTTTCCCATTTTTTGCAATACTTTCCTTTTCCTAGCTAATTTTGGTTCAAAGGAAAATGAAAACGTTGTAGTGCCTGTGCTCACTTAAGATTTTCTGCCAAGGCTTCTTACTTTGGGTTTGTTGTCTGCCCTCAGAAATCCGTGCATCTCACATCCCAGATTGCTGTATATCTTCTTATGCGCATGCCATCTTTCCAATTTGATTACAAACCCTGAAGATACAGACCCTGTCTTATGATCTTTTCTGTCCTCAATACTTAGAACAGGGCCTCCCTAACAGTAGGGGGATAGTTCTGTTGCTGGGTATTCTTTCCACGAACATCTGTGCAGTTCTTAATGATGGAGTACTACTGGAACCCCTCCTTATAAGCCAAGATTTGCATACAATAGGCACCCCGTGTGTGTTTGTTTAATGAATCACTGGGACTTGATTCTGGCACATAATCTCTGCATATACAGGTGATTAGACTTGGTGTTGAGGGAGGTGAGAGGAGGCTGTATCAGTTTGGGATCATTTTCATTGTCAATAATAGAACACTGGACTAATCTGGCAGCAGCAGAAAAGAAAGAGAATTTATTGGCGCCCACGGCAGTTTAATAGTGCATCTGGCTGGAGAAATAGCTAGACACCGTGCCTCAAAATGACATCTCTGTCTCTCTCTTATTCTGTTCTCAGACAGACTTTCTCTTTGAGATTGTGAAATAGCTGCCCAAATCTCTTCAAACCATATTCTTCTGATTCCAATCCAGCAGAAAAAAAATGTCTTTTGTTTCAGCAGCCCTACCTAGAAAACAAAATCAGGACACTCAGGACACCAACACTAACTGTAGCCAGGAGACTTCGTGTGTACTGGTTTCATGAGCTTCGAGGGCGGGGGGAAAGCCTCGAGCAGACCAGGTAGACTGAGGAGAGAGGTGGAGCCCCAAGGAAAAATCAAGGCTGTTGCCATAGGAAAGGGGAATGGATGTCTGATAGTTGAATAGCAAAGGTCAAATGCAAAGGAAGATGACTATATATCATTCTTTTCTTTTCCACTCTCCCTAAATATGTACAAATCTGAGTAACAGATACAAGAACCAGTCAACTCTAGCTCTATGAAGATATGCATATCGACACTGTTACAAAGGTAGCAGGTGGAAGGATGGAGGGAGGGGCTATCTGAATTGATTAAAACCAGAATCCTAGTGTAGAGCAACGACTGTCAAATTTGTTCCATATTGAAATTATCTGGGGATAATTCTGATGCCCATGCCGCTCTTTGTAAGCATTATATCAGAGTATCTAGTGTCAGGACCTAAGCTTCACTACTTTTAGGCTCCTGAGTAAATTGTATTATCGCCAAGACTGAGAACCAGTGGTCAAGAGAGATACCAGGGAGGATTTCGTGTAGTTTTAGAGGTACCTGAAAGTGTGCTTTGAATAGAGTAGATCCTCAATAAATAATCCGATAATGGGATTTACAGGAGGAAAAGAACATGACTGAGCACAGCAGGGGCTATTTGCGAACTGGCCACTGTGTGTAGGCATCACATTCATTTCTCGACATAGATTCCTCCCTTCATAGTCAGGGTCAAAAAATATATACCTCTATTTACAGTGAAAAACTAGAGGTTCAAACAGATAAAACTTGCCAAAAGGCCAACCAATGAGTAAAATAGGTCTGTTGGGCCCCAAATTGCATATTCTCTCATAACACTCCAATGCAAATGTCAGACACGGGTTTAAAAGGTAAACTCAGATGTTGGATGTGGCAACTAAATTTATCTGACTAAAGAATAGAGTACATGGAACAGGCATGAAGGCAGTTCTGAAAAATTGACAAAGGTGACATTATTATCTGGCATGGTTTGGCAACCTAGGACCCACGGGCCAAATCCAGTCCACAGAGGCCTTTATAAACAAAATCTTATTGGGACATAGCCATGTTCACTGTTTACATATTGTCTACAGCTGCTTCTGTGCTATGGTAGTGGAGCTGAGCCGTCATGACAGATACCATATGTCTTGCAGAGGCTAATATATTTACCACCTAGCACTTCACAGAAAAAATCTGCTGACATGTGACCTAGAATTTACATTTTTGTGTGATCAGCAGTTCTAGGAAGGGATGAGATTGCATTATCAATTCACAACTGATAATAACTCTTACTGCTGTGTGAGTAGGATTCTCCAAGCATTTACTCATTCATTCTATCAGTTAACATTTCATTTCTTGGGCATTTACAAAGTGCCAGACACCCTGAACTCATACTCTATTGGGCAGATAGAACTGTTGAAATACAGTACAATAAATTCTACAGTGAAAAATAGGATACTGAGGTAGGATAATTTTCTGTCTGCTTCTAGGCTACATGAGGACAGGCTTTGGTTCTGTTTTAGCTTATCATTCTGTGCTCAGCTTCTAGCAGAGTGCCCAGCAGGCAGCAGTAGGGGATCAGTAAGCATTTGATGAATGATTTAATGAATCAGTTAATATGATAGAGGTAACCACAGGATGCCAGGAGAACACACATAACCCAAACTCTGATAGGATGAGGTCAGGTTATGAAGCTGAAGAAACAGAAGAAGTGAAGGGGGAATGGGGACAGCAAAGAGAGCAGGGTGGTAGGAGTTCAGTGGCCCCACCTTGGAGGTCTACTGCAAAGTCTACCACCCTGGGACTAGACGGAAGAAGAACTGTGAGCCTGAGCAGTATTTGGTGGGAGATTTGATGTGATAAGTAAAATAGAAACTACTGTCCAGTTCCTGACTCAAACACTTCCAGAAGCTTCCTCCTGTCTACAGGTTAAGATCAAGTCCTCTAGAACTTGTTTTTTGCTAATTCAATTTTATCGCCCTTACTTTCTTTTTCTTTTTCTTATGTCAGTTCTCAGTGTCTAGTTTGATGCCTTCTGATTGCGCTTCATTCAGTCTTAACTCTGTGCTTTGTGAAAAGATATGCTTCCCCCTTAGGATGTTCCTTCCTCTCTCTCTAATCTATACTGCTAATCCTATAAGGCCCAACACAACTATGACCCTTCAGACAGATTTTTCCCACCCACTCCGAGCCTCACTGATGTGTCATCCCACATTCACACCCATCACTCACTCTCAGATTTAGTAATCAGTACTTCCTTGGGCTGGTTTGAGCCATTTCATTGCTAATGCTTTGCAGGAAGCTTCCTTCGAATATGGGTTCCCAGAAAGGGGGAGCATGAGAGGTTTCCCTCATGTGAACAATATGTACACAATATTTGAGTAGACACTTAAATACTTATTGAATAAATTCACAAATGAGTCAGATGAATAAAAAGTTATGAGGTTGGAAATGCTGCCAAAAAAGGGAAGTCAGGGAATGGAAAATAATTAGAGGAGATGCTTATAGGGTAGGGAAATAATCAGTACTTTGTAATTAGCTATTCTCAAAAAGTATAGGTTCTGAGGGAAAATATTTAAGTTCACTCAAAAAAATTTTTAGTAGAAATTCAGATGTGGAGAAATGAGTTAGTTGACTTTTCAGTGGGCACTTAATCGTCATTGATCTGGGTAAGGCACTGCTCTTGTTTTTATGTATTAGTTTCCTTATTTACTTATGTGTGTTTTCCTCAACTGTCCTCATTACCTATTGCCATTCCCCTTCACTATCACAGGAATGGCTCTAATGTGGTTAACGTGTATCCTCTTTCTGTGTCTGTTTTTGAAAACTTCGATTTGTTTGTCTTTTAACATGTATTTAAAACATTTATATATGAGGTGATATGTTGTGAATCTCAATCTGCTTCTTACCTTTTTTATGAAGCATTAAGTGTTTAAGATCTATACATAATAGATATGTACATATTGCTATAGTATAGATCTATTGTTTCCAGTTGCTTCATGAAGCATTTCACTGATTTACACCTCCAGTGATGGAAACCCACACTGCCTCCAAACCTCTGTCACTACAAATTATGATGAACATCCTTGTATTGTTCCCTCCTAGACCTAGTAGTGAGAATTTATTTGGGAAAAATCTCCAGGAATGGCATTGCTGGATCACAGGGAATATGTCTATTTAATTTGACTAAGGAGGGCAACCCTGTCGGGACCCAGCTCACTCTTGGGAGCTTTTTCTGTATCCTCACTTAATAAACTTCTATCGCTTTACTCACTAAAAAAAAAAATTAAATAAATAAAATTAATAATAATAATAATTTGATTAATGAGTACCAGATTCCCCTGCAGAATGGTGGCTTCAGTTTATGCACACGTTCCCTCCCTGCCCCATAAAGCAATGCACAGAGTTTCTATAAACTACAACCCTACTAATACTTAGTGTTACCCAGCTTTCTAATTTTTGCTAGTCTAACAGTTAAAAATTGATATTTCACTGTTGTTTTAATTAGTGTTACTTTGTTAAAGAGTTTCAAAATCTTGCTTGACTCAGTTTCTTCGAGTTTTTTCCCATAAATTACCTGTTTGTAAATATTTCTCCATTTTTTTCTAAGGGAGTTCTTATCTTTGTTGCTGTTGTTAATTTACAGTTAAGTGCTTATTGAATCATTTTTTCATCCAAGAAAATTAACTTAAATTGTAGCATTGAATTACTTTGCTGAATACCCCTTACTTAACTTAATAACTTTATTATCTGATTTTGAGAAGATAGCAGTAGCTGTATAGTTGTTAGATCTTCCCTAGTCCCCGCATATAAAATATATGGCAAAAATTAAAACCCATGAACAACATTTGCAACAAAACCTAGTAGGCTTCAGTCTCTCTTCTTCTTCTTTTTTTTTTTAAAGATTTTATTTATTTATGTGACAGCCAGCGAGGGAGGGAACACAGCAGGGGAGTGGGAGAGGAAGAAGCAGGCTCCCAGGGGTGGAGCCCGATGTGGGACTCGATTCCGGAACGCCGGGATCACGCCCTGAGCCAAAGGCAGACGCTTAACGACTGCGCTACCCAGGCTCCCTCTTCAGTCTCTCTTCTGGCACATACGGAGATTAGAAGTTGCCACTCTTGGGGCGCCTGGGTGGCCCAGTCCTTGAGCGTCTGCCTTCGGCTCAGGGCGTGATCCCAGTGTTCTGGGATCGAGCCCCACATCAGGCTCCTCCGCTGGGAGCCTGCTTCTTCCTCTCCCACTCCCCCTGCTTGTGTTCCCTCTCTTGCTGGCTGTCTCTCTCTGTCAAATAAATAAATAAATAAAATCTTTAAAAAAAAAGAAAAGTTGCCACTCTTGATGCCGCAATAAGAAAAAAGCTGAAAAGATTGAAAGTTAACAGCTCTTTGAAGAAATGTCACTAGAAACTTCTGAAACTGAAGTGCAAAGAGAAAAAAAGAACGAAAAAGAAACAGATATCCAGTTCTCTGAGACAAGTACACAATGTTTAACATATGTGTAATAGGAGAAGACAGAAGGGTACACAAAAATATTTGAAGCAATAATGACTGGGAATTTCCCAAAATTCATGACAAATACCAAAACACAGATCCAGGAACTCAGAGAACACCAAGCAAGATAAATACCAGACTAAGTGACAAGTAAGCGCTAGGAAACCCCAAATACAACCAGGTGGAGAGAATCGCCAATGACCAGACTGTGTATATTATCATCATCTCCGTGGGAGATAGCAAAGGGAGGCAACGGGGTGGCGGTGGACTAAGAATAGGAGAAACCACAGGAATCCAACCGATATTCACTGAAAAGTATGGTGGGTTAATCAGAACAACAGATAAAACCGGGAGGGGTTTGCCTACACTAGGGAGAGGCGGTGAGTGGCTTTGTGCTAAAACGCAGAGGGATTTTGAACTCTTAAAATGGACCCTCTACGGTTTCTTCCCAGAAGGGTCCAAACGAGGGGAAAAAACTACTGGGAATGAAACCAAAATTGAGCAAGAGGAGATACTAGAGAAAGAAGAGAAGATCCCAATAAACGTTGGAAGATGGGGGTGGAGCCAGGAAATCTCAGACTCACCATATTTCTGCACACTACATGGAAACCATAAGAGAGGGAGCTCTGTGAAGACTTAAAAACTGTCCTAACTTCTCCTCCTTCTAAAATATGAGGAAAATTAATTTTACGTAAAATAAGCAACAGCAAAGTATTGAGTTGAAATCTCACACAAAATTGCTATAAGAAATAAAGAGAATAATGGTCACAATAACATCCCTAGACAATGAAAGTATATCAGAAAATATGATTAAAAAACAGATAAAAACTGTAACTATTTCAAAACAAACAATAGGCAATAAGGAATAATACAAGCCATGAGAGAGCAATGTAAATCAGAAATAGAAAAATACAGAAATGAGGTAACAGGACTCAAGAAAGAATTAGAATAAAACAACAAAATATTTTAATGACTAAACCAGAAGATACAAGCGTACAGAAACAGCAAAGAATGTCTTAATAGAAACAGAAGAAGAATAGGAGAGAAAAAAATAGAAAAAGGAGAAAGAAAAGGAGGAAAATGGAATTTGAGGGGAAAAAAAGAACAAATATTGAAGGTGGAAATGATTTGACACATTGTTCATAGGAGATCCTGAAGAAGAAACCCTAAGTAGGAGAACAGAACAAATATTAAAAAGTGTAATTTTAAAGATTTCCTGAAGCTAAAAAAAAAAAATTGAAATCTGTATTGAAAGAGCACATGGTGTGTCTGAGGACATTGATCTAGAATAACCATTACCCACTCTTATTCTGGTAAAATTGCAGAACTTTTATAGGAAAAAACCAAAAACCAAAAAACAAAACCAAACCGACCTTTGGTCATCTAGGAAAAAAATACCATGTGATGTATAAGAGAAAGAAAATCATATTATCATCAGACAGTTTGACAACAATAATCTATGCCAGAAGAAAATGCAGTAACATATTTTCGATACTCAGTGAGAGCACCTGTGAGCTGAGGATTTTATATCCAACAAAACTGGCCTTCAAGTATGAAGCGCATAAGCTGCTAGCAATATGCCAAGGACTCAGAGAATACTGTTTTCATGAGCTTGTCCTGAGTAATCTACTAAAGAATAACTTAACCAAAATGATGTGAGCGATATCATCATGAGTACTGGTGGTAGGGTTACCTGTAGAACTAAGAATGAGCATTAAAGAGGGAAAGTATATAGTATGTAGTGGCTGTGTGATCTGAGAATGTGGACATGGTACAACTATTGAAAAGGGGGAGAATTATGGTAGCATGGGCAAACTTCTTTTTAAGAAATCATAATGTCCAGTGGTAGTGTTAGAATTGGACTGCAAATTTTTTTCAGAACTCAATGATCGGTGGTAATATTGGAATTGGACTGCTGTGTTTACATGGGATAAAGTAATGAAAAATTAATGGGTATTTCATTTTATTGTCTCTGTCCTTGAGAACCAGGATTCTTCATGTAGTTGAACAGAATACAGATTTAATGTAAAGGAAATTAAATAACATTTAACCTGAATTTGAATTGTAATTTAAGTATGAACTCACAAGATATTTTATTTCTCTACTGAAAAATTCTAGAAATAATGACCAACCAAGCTCCTGTAGCGTCCAGACTGTGGTCTTCCTCAAGACCATTTCCAATAAAATAAACCAGGATTTCTTAGAGAAATAGCTAATTGTAGTTTGGGACCTATTAAAGACCGTTAGAATTATCTCAAATAAGAGACAATTTGAAGAGGCCCTCACTCACCTGAGATGGGACAAATTGAGTTTCAATAATGATAAGAATTGCAATGGATTGCTAATAAATTAGTTACCTGGTGCTGTGTAACAGTTGTTCTGAAGCTTTGCTTAAAGCCAGACACATTATATCACACGGTTTCTCAGAGTCAGGAGTCCCAGGGCAGCTTAACTCTCTTACCTCTGTCTCAGAGGCCCTAATGAGATTGCAGTTAGGCTGTTCTTTGGGGATATGTTCATTTGCGTTTGGCCGGGGAGGATCTACCTCAGAAAATCACTCATGTGGCTCCTGGCAGGATGAGTCTGTTCTTCACTGGGTTGGCCTCGCCATAGGGCTGCTTACAATATGGCTTCCCTCTGAGCACAGAGCAACCATGACAGCAGTCCAGTGAGTGAGCACCAGGGATGGAAGCTGCAGACTTTTACAACCTGATCTCAGACGTGACACACCATCACTTCTGCTGTAGTTTATTGGTTACCCAGGCCAAACCCCCTCCTTGTGGTAGGGGACTGTGCAAGATGTGAAGGCCAGAAGGCAAGGATCATTAGGGGCCTTCTTGGACTCTGGCTCCTAAAGTGTGAAACCCATCAGATATGCTTAAATCCATGAGTTCGCAATAATAGTAAAAAACCAAAAAGCAAAAAAACTAGTTGGTCTCCTGAGGATGCCAGCCAGCCATACATTATCTTGAGAACTGGGGAAATGAAAGAACCAAGCTTTTCTATATGAGCTATAACCAGAGTATTCAGCAAGCAGAGTAGAAGAGTGAAGGATTCTTCTTATAAAATTATTTCAGCTAATGAAATGAAATGATAGGGTTGGAATATTACCCATATTACAACCCCCCAGTAAACGAATGAATTTGGGCATTGAATGTGAAATGCTGCTGACAATGAAGAACAAAGAAAATCAGACGGACGTACCATCCGATGAAAGACCCACCACCACCTCGACCTTGCCGAAGGGACTGAAGCGGAGTCCCATCAGGCTTGTGGATTCAGTTGTCAATTTGCAGCAGAAACAATAGGGGGAACACATTGAGCTAAATTGCGAATGTGCCATCAGCACAATCCGGACTGGAGGAAATCTCTACAGGTCAAATGGTCTGGGTTATTCAACAAAGTGTAAAGAAAGAAAGGAATGGAGGGGAAATAGAAGCAACGTAAAAAACCAATTTAAAAAATGGGCAAGACTAACTATGGCAGCTAGGAGTGCATTCTTGGTTGATGAAATTATAAAGAAATGCAAAGGAGTTATCAAAGCCAGGACAGTGGAAGAAGGAAGAAGGTGATTACTATGTAAGTCAAGACAGTGGTTGCTCTGGGGTAGGGGACAGGACTGTGATTAAGACGGGGCACAGGGAGAGGCTTCTGGGTGGCTGGCAAACTTTTATGTCTTGACCCAGTCAGTAGCTACCAGAGCATTTACCTTATAATCACTCACTATGATATTAATTTGTTTTATGCGATGTCCTTTATCTTATGATAGAAAGATTAAAAAACATTTCTGAAGATAACATGTGAATGTAGTAAAATATTCAAATAGTGGAAAAATTTATAAAGTGAAAAGTCAGTCTCCTTCCCAACCTATCAGTCCTTGAATTTTTTTCCCCAGAGGTAGCCACTGCCACCTGCTTCTTGTGTATCTGTCCAGAGAGCTCTTATGCATATAAAATCTCTCACACACACATATGTGTGCTTGTTATATATGTATATATATATGTGTGTGTGTGGATATGTGTGTGTGTATATTCCCTCTCCATTTTAAAAGCATAAATGATAGAATTAGAATGTCATGCACATGTTCTGATCTTTGTTTATTTTACTGAATATTTTGTAGACCATTCTCTATCCCATAGGGCCAAATTAGATAAAACTGATAATGTCAGTCCCTCTTTCTAGCCGACAACCAATATATTTTGACCTGTAAATAGCAGTTTAAATTAGCAGGTAACTTTTCTAAGAATATACTAAGTCAGTAGATGTGTTCCTAGTTTCTCAATGTGGAAATACTGCTCATGTTGATTTTGAAGGCACACATTTTTCATAAAATTTAAAATTCACATGTCCTTTTTTTTTTTTTAAACCCAAGATTTCGTGTTAAACGAACCTGCTCACCTTTTGATTCAGACAAGATAACCCCAAGGGAAGGGTGGATTCTATAGTCAGCAAAGTGCTCTTTCAGCATTTCCCTTAATGAACTCAGAGGTATTTTATGGCAAGTGTCAAAACAACACACATCTGACTAACCTTTGTGCTTCTCAGTTGATAACCACCTGTTTGTAGTGATAAGTAGGATTACAGCAGACAGACGTGCCTTTAAACCCTAATCTTGGGCTAGTAAATATTTTCTGGACATCAAATTGTATTCTTAAGGAAAAAAAAAAAAAAGAGCTTGGTGAGGTATTTTCACTATCTCTTTATTTCTTTAGTATTTTTTTTTGCTTTTTCAGTCGCTTAAGTAGTGTCTATTGAGTACTTACCTTGCACCTAGCAGTGGGCAATGTCCCGATGTACCAAGGAAGGAGGTACAAAGACAGAGCTTATGGTCTTGCCAGGGAGTCATGATACACACACACATATGAAACAGCTAGTGAACAAGAGAGTATCGTATACATCTGTGTGTTTGTCTCAGTGGATGCAAGCATGTGTTAATATATGTAACACACAGAGAAATATACATGTATGCTAAGTGGTGTGGCACAGACATTAGAAAGCAGGCAAGAGTTTGGAAATTATGTGAAGGGACAGTAAGCCAAAGCAGCTGGAAGGTGGTGTGAATCTGGTTGTTGGGCAAGACTCTACTGCAGAAAGCTCTGGAGCTGAGTTTTTGTATTTCTTTTTTTAAAGATTTTTTTTTATTTATTTGACAGAGATAGAGACAGCCAGCAAGAGAGGGAACACAAGCAGGGGGAGTGGGAGAGGAAGAAGCAGGCTCATAGCGGAGGAGCCTGATGTGGGGCTCGATCCCACAACGCCGGGATCACGCCCTGAGCCGAAGGCAGACGCTTAACCGCTGTGCCACCCAGGCGCCCCAGTTTTTGTATTTCTTTTGAATGATTATAGATTCATGGGCAGTAGCAAGAGTAGTAAAAGAGTGGACCCTTCACGGAGCTTCGCCTAATCCTAACAGCCTACATAGCTACAGAGCAATATCAGTACTGGCATATTGACATTGGGACAGTCTACAAATCCTTTCCAAGTCTGCATGCACATACTTTTGTGGAACTGAGTTTGATAAATGAAGTTCAATAGACAAGAGGAATGAGGACAAACCGGAATAAGCAAACCTCACAGGGCAGTTAGTTTCCAGAAATGTCCTCTTTCTCTCTTCTTCCAACTTGCAGGCATCCCACATAATCCTGTGTCAATTGACCAGACCTCCTTCCCCACCAGGGGTTGGCTTGCTACCTCCTCTTCACAAATGGGAGCCAAGCACAACGTGTTCTTATTCCAGCGGTCGAAACACAGGTGGTCTCCCTTCTAGAAATCATTTGCTCTGCGAGCTAGTTTGTTAAGACGTAGTGTGGAGCCCAGAACTGATCTTCCCATGGATTCAGAGGTGCACAGCTGATGGGTTCCCCGGCCTTTCTCCAGGCCTGTGTAACGTAGAATGTAACGAAGCCCCATTCAGAGCAACGTCTGTCACTGCTGTTCACGGTGGTGGTGTGGGGTTTCTGGGAGTTAGGGAGGAGGATTCTCTGCTGTGTCAGAGGGACTCCTATCTTAACAGGTCCCGTTCTATTGTTACAAAGTGCCACTGTGTACAGTGGGTAATGTTAAAGGGAAAGCTTTTTTTGACAGTTTTAATTACACCAAATAAAATCTTTTGTAATTCAAGTATCAACCCACTTAACCATCAGTTCCATAAGAGATGACATAGGAAGTAAAAGATAGGGAGCTGATGAGGAGGACAAGGTAGAGAAATACTGAAAAGAGAGTCCTAGAAGGAAACTCTGAGAGAAGGAATTACCGGGGATTCATTCTTCATATTCTTTCTGTCCCCCTTGTCTCTTTCTGAATTCTTCAAATTTTCTACGACTATGGCTTTCCTGCCTTTATAATCACAAAAATTAGAGTGCTTCTGGGAGGAAAGAGGTGCATACAGGTTTGTGACGCAGTTTCTAGCATGGCTAGGAGGGGAGGGGACCCTGGGGCAGTGCGCTCCTTAAGGCAGAGGTGAGGCCCTTTCTAGCTCCAGCAGCTTCGGGTAGGAGCTCCGAGCGCGCCGAAGCATGTGCATGATTCCTGGTGAAATATGAAGCCACCATTGTCACCTGTGGACAGAGTCCTACCAGAGTCAAAAAAGGAAGCCAGTTCTTTCTGGGTCACAAGTCCTTTAAACCCTGGGTTTACATCATCATTCCAGAAGAAGTTACACTGGAGACCTTGCACTTCCATTAAGGCAATGTTGACAAACATCCAGCTCTTTCAGTTCTTGAACCGAACCTGCCATCCCTAAGTGTTCACGCTCAGCCGGGGAGAAAGAAGGGCAGGTAACCGGACATTCTCTGAGTGATAGCCCCCTAAAGTACTTTTGTTTTCTTGGATGGTCCTGACACTGATTTGATCCCATGCTCATGACTATAGATCCTTTTCTATTTCTGCACAGAGCATCAAAGAGCAGTGATGGGGGCTTCCTGTGTCCTCTCTGTGCTGTCCTAGATAAGACTTTTTTTTCCCTTTTTTTTTTTTCAAATTTTCAAATTTTTGTTTAAATTCTAGTTAGTTAACATATAGTGCAATATTGGTTTCAGGAGTAGAATTCAGTGATTCATCACTTACATACAACACCCAGTGCTGATCATAACAAGTGCCCTCCTTAATGCACCTAGATCACCTATCTAACCCATCCCCCACCCACCTCCCTCCATCAAGCCTCAGTTTGTTTTCTATCCTTAAGAGTCCTAGAGGGGACTTTTAAGTCTGTACTTATGTCAGTCCCTTTTTATTTATATTTATTTATTTGAGAGGGAGAGAGACAGAGAGCATACACACGCCTGTGCGTGTGCAAGTGCAAGTGAGAGCCCAAGATGGGGGTGGGGACAGACTCCCTGCTGAGCAGGGGGCCCTACTCGGGGCTCGATCCCAGGATGCCAGGATCATGACCTGAGCCCAAGGCAGACACTTAACCAACTGAGCCACCCAGGTGACCTGTCAGTTCCTTTTGGTTTAGTTTACAGCCCACAGGAAAGTGTGTGTCTTCTAATCTTTGCTCATTTTACTGATGAGATACCTTATTTGCAGTAACCACATTCTCCTTTTGTGGTTTTTGATTTCCATTATGCGATTACAACCTCATAAAACATTTTATAGAAATATGATACTCATACTTGTGCAAGTCTGGCTTCTCTCTGTAGATACAGTCATGCTAGTCTAAGCATACTCATGTCATAAGAAGTTAAAATGCTTCAACTTGCTTTATTCTTCGTACTTTTTTAGTGAGAATTCCTGAGCTGCATAAACTATACTTAGCAATTTGCATCTGTTTCCTGATAACTTTTAAAGTAAGGGAGGGTAATTTGGAGCAAGTATGACACTTCACTAAAGAGCTATAGATAATAAAGCTCTTACTTCCACTTAGTTGGGTTGAATAAACATTTCTTGCATGCTGGGCCATGTAATGCTAGGCGATACAAAGAGGAAGAAGTGGTTCCTATCTTTACAAGGTGTACAACATAGTCAAAACAAAAACTGATGAAACCTGTTAAATTAATGTCCTTTTTGTCATTGCACCAAGGGAGGTCTGTAATATTCAGAGGCCAAGGGGATTGGGAAGAGCCGCTTAGCTGAAGGGAAGTGGGTTGTAGGAAGGATTGTGGGTGGTGTAGGTAGAATGACCACATAAACATGGACCCTTTTGAGAATAAAAAAGGGTGCTATTCATATTTATGCTTGTGCAAGAGGTATTATCAGGTCTGTTTTAGGGCAACAAGGAGTTATGTTGCCCTTTGTTAAAAAGCTAGATTTAGGGAGAATTGTTATGAATCTGAATGGTAGAAAAAAGTTTGCATGGCTGCCATAAATGGATGGCTTAAACAATGGAAATTTTATTGTCTTGTAGTTCTGGAAGTCAGAAGTTGAAAATCAAGGTGTCAGCAGGGTTGATTCTTCTGAGAGCTGTGAGGGAAGAATCAATTCCAGGCCCCTGTCCTTGGCTTGTGGACAGGTTGTCTTCTCCCTGTGTCTTCATGTCATCTCTCTTCTGTGCATGTCTGTACACGTGTCCACATTTCCCCTTTTCATAAGGACACCAGTCATATTGGATGAGAGTTCAATTTAATGACCTCATTTTAACTTGTTACCTCTGTAAAAATCCTGTTTCCACATAATGTTACATTCTGAGGCACTGGGGGTTAGGACTCCAGCATACCTTTCTGGGAGGGATACAATTTCAACTAATCACAGGAAGGATAGTAGAAAATTGGCAAGAGCACCTCACAAGTAGAGAAGTTAACATCTGGATAGTTGGTGGGCTTCCTAGGACACACCATGATCAGGGGTAGATCTAGGTTTTAATGAGATGGACGGGAGGGAATAAACAAAGTGAAGGATCATGAGAGAAATAGAGACTTTTACTTTGGGGAATTATTTGTACTCCAAGAGCCCTCTTTCCAGGTGGGCAATAAAAATTGGACAGTGGTGATGGAAGGATCTTCGAGTGACAGTTGACTAGAGCATACTGAGCTGTGGGATGCCATGTCTGGGAGGAGCTGCAAATAAGCTGGCCGGATTTTAGCACATTAGTTATAATTCTCTGCTATGAGACCTGATTTTATTTACTTATGAAATTAAAGCTATTTTATCCTTCTCCTGTCCCCACAGGGATTTTATGGTTCACAGAATAATAAATATGATGAATTCTGAGCTCTATGGAGAAACCATCTTGAGTGAGTTCAAAGTGTCTATAGTGATGAAAGTTTTGGGGCACATTCAAGAAATAGCATATAAAATCAATCACTTATACTTGCAAAATAGTATGCAGATGAAAAGTCAGGGAGAGGAATATACATGTTGCTTAGGCTTAGGTAAAGAAATATCAGACCTTCATGTTCTTGCAAAGTGTAATCTGTGTCTTTGTGTCATTACTGTGAAAAGCCAGTGGGAAACTTCATGAACTATGATAATATGTGGATTCTTGCTGAAATTCACATAGAAATGTTTTCATTCTTTTGTTGTTGCTCTTTCATCATTTATCTTGATCTCCATAAGTATTGGTGAAATAGTGGTGCACACATTTCCTTGGCAAAGAAGAAATTGGCATCGGGGTTGTGTGTTCAATTGAACAGCTATAGCCAGAACAAAATTATCCCAGCCTGTGTGGTTGAAAAGCACCAGGCTATGGAGTGTAATACATGAATCATAAAACATAAGAAAAATAATAGCACTGGTACTGAACTTTGGGCTTAAAGGGTTTGGGATATGAGTGAAATTCATGTTTTATTCATCAGGGAGAACAAATGATCAGAAAAAGTATAAAATGGGAATTTCAGGTAATCCCATGAGTCATTCCAAGATATGTGAGATTTTCACTTTTAATTAATTTTAAAAATTATTAAAATAATAAGATCACAGTACAGAAAACTTGGAAAAACAAAAAGGAGCCAATTCTGATTTTTTTTCTATGTAGTTTTTTTACATAGTTGTACTCATGCAGTATATACACTGTTCTGGCTCCCTTTTTGGCCTTCTTTTAGAATCTTCATGTTAGCATTTTTCAATAGTTACATAATTGCACATCTAGTAATTTAATTACTCCTCTAATAAAAGACTTCCAGTTAATTTCTAACATATAATTTTGATATGAATATCTTATTCTACAATTTAGCATCTATGTCAGGTGGGTTTTTTGGGCAAGAGTTCTAGATGTGATCTTTCTGGGTCACAGGGTTGTGAAGACTTTTATGACTACATTTTATTCTTAGGTGAGTAAAACAATCTCCATTTTACCAGAGCTGTGCAGTTCCCACGTCTAGACCTCTAGTGGGCCTCCAGCTTTGGGCTTTCCTTTCATGTAACACTACCCTAGACCACCATCCTGGGAAGAAAGACCATGTGGAGAGACCAGTCAACCCTCAGAACCATACAGCCAACCCTCAGGATTTATTTATTTAAGATGGCTAGGTAAATTTTGTGGTTGGATTATAGCGATTCCAGATTTAATATCTAAACGTAATGACCTTGTCTCAAAAAACTTTGAATTATTATACCTTCAAGGATATTACTGCAATGATGGGGAATCTTAACCATTAAGGAAATCACACTCGATTTGTTTAGAGAAGGATGTAATCTAAAGATCTCATCAGTCCTGGATGCCTGCAGTTTCTTTTGCTGGGTAGAGCTGCTACCGTACTGAAACTTAGTTGGAAAAAAAAAAGAGTGTTTGCTCAGGGTTTATAAATACTTTCACTGAAGTAACATTAAAACAAAAGCAAAATGAAACCTCAGTAGTAAATAGAAGTTGAGATTATTCTGCATTGGAACTCTGATAGGATGGAAACACGATGGGCCTTGGGGTCAGACAAGCTGTTTTGGAATTCCAGTTCTTCTACTTACTCAGTCTGTGACTCTGGACAAGTTTTGATTTTTTTGAAACCCAGTTATTGTATAAAATGGTGGTTAAAAATGTGTTAAATAAAAATAAGGCATAGGGACCCCTGGTGGCTCAGTCTCTTAAGCATCCGACTCTTGATTTTGGCTCAAGTCTTGATCTCAGGGCTGTGAGAGCAAGCCCTGCATTAGACCCCGCGCTGGGTGTGGATCCTGCTTGGGGTTCTTTCTCTCCTTCTCCCTCTGCCCCTCCTCTCCTCCTCTCCCTCTCTAAAAAGTAAATAAATAAATAAAATTTTTTTAAAAATTAGGTGTATATCAAAGTACCCAACCCACAGTGAGTGCCCAGTAAGTAGTAATTTCCTCCCTCCTTTATTCATGGCACACATTGATAATGTAATGAATACTTCAGAAGGAATACTTAAAATATTATCAATTTAAAATGCTTTCAGAAGCCTTTCCTTTTAGTTCAAGGGATCCTACATATGATTTTTGTAACTTTCTGTGAGGTTCTACTTATTTAAAAATAAGTTGAAAGAAAAAACAGTGCTGGATAAATGAGGCAGGTGTGGAGGGTTTAATTAGTTGGTTGCTTCCAGTTAAGCCACATATTTTCTTCTGTCTTTGAGTTTTCTCACCTAAAATGGAATAGCAGAACTTCTTAAGCTACTACAGTACTTGTTCCATGGATGAACAACTGTGGTTCACCTTTCAGGGAAAACATAATAGGTTGAATAGAGTTTTTTGTCCCCCTCTCACCCCCCACAAGTAATTTAATCAAGAGAAAAGGACTAAAGGTTAGAATTTTTAGTACTGGTAGACATTACCTGTCAAATAGATATATTCTTAATTCTGATATATGCAAGTAATAAAAACAAACTTCTGATTCACACAGTTAGTTACCCAATGAAATTTTATTGAATGCTCATTATGTTCAAGGTGTGTTTAAAAACAAAACAAAACCATAGACGTTTACGGCCATACAGACTTGTGTTCAGATTTTCATTGGCTTCACGCCTTACAAGTTGAGAAACTGGCGAGACTCACAATGAAGATATCTGACCTTCAGTGAATCCTCGCAGAGATTTTGCATGGAGAAAAATTGAGGAAAACGATGAGAAAAGAAACTGTCTGAGTTATGTATTGCCTTACAACAAGTAACACCCAAATATAGTAGCTTAAAATAACATCGGTTGATGATGCCACATGATTCTGAGGGTTTCTGTGTACTTCTGAGGGTTGGTCTCTCTACGTGGTCTTTCTTCCCAGGATGGTGGTCTAGGGTAGCGTTACATGACGGGGAAGGCCGAAGCTGCAGGCCCACTGGAGGCCTAGGCTCAGGAACTTTAAACCATGTCACTCTGGCCATATTTTATTGGTTCAGATTTAGGGCTATGGAAAAGAGAATGGGCCTCTTTATGGGGGATGGGGGGCTGTTGCAAAATCCCATTGCAAAGAGGTGTGTCCTGGGATGGGAGGAGTTTGTGGTCATTGAACAAAGTATAGTATCAACTGTGTTTGTTTTAAAGAAGCTGAAGAAGATGGTATCTATCCGCCGGCCTGGCAGTTTGTTACAGGTGCTCAACCAGTTTTAAGATCCTGCTCTTCTTTCCTTCGAGAATCATTCAAAGTTGAATGTGAAGGTACCATCCTAGTGGAGCTTAGGTTTGATGTCATTGTCTGTAATGCACACTTTAAAAGAGCACCCATGGCTGCCTGAAGCCACCAAAGTAGGCTTGTGCAACAACCTTGTGTGATAGGATGTCCAGTTAAATTTGAATGTCAGATAAGCAATTAGTAATTTTTTAATAGAAGTATGCCTTCCCTTGTTAGCAGCTTGGCATATGTTCTTCCAGAACTTTCCTGTGAATATTCCAACCTACACATATAAATCTTAAAAACTGCTATGATATGTGCTTTTACCAGTTGCTGTTTTCCCTTTCCGTATCTGTACCTTTAGATCTAACTCATTCTTCTGAGAACCACAGTGTTGCACGGCCTGTGCATATCACAGTTGACTTATGCCTACGTTCACAGATGGCTGTGTGGGTTATTAGCCATCCTTCTTCATTACAGAAAGTGCTACTACACATGTCCTTCCAGACATATCTTTATGTATTTCTGATGTATGAAGTCCTAGGATTGGCACTGTGATGAGAAAGGACATGCCTTGAATATGGAATGTTAAAATGCCTTCAAAAAGGGTATCGTTTTAAACTGTCACCAAAAGTACATGAACGTTCCAATATTTCCATCTTGCCAGCCATCAATATTTTAATCTTTGCTTATGTAACAGGAGGAATAATCCATTTTCATAGCAAATAGAGAAATAAATTGGGAGCAAATTCCCTTTAGAAGCACTGAATAGGAGAGAAATTTATTCAGTAAGCAGAAGAAAATAGATTGTTTCCTTTGAAAAGGAGATTTGATTTGTAGCTGTTTGGGAATATAAATGCATCAAATTCAAACCCAACCCCTTGGGTTTGAATAGGAAAGTCTAAAAACAGAAACAGTTACACAGGAATGGACTGGGAGGGCTGAATTTCATCCCTCATTACTGGCAATACACCCTCATCTGACTTCTTCAATTAATCACCCATACCTTTAAAGTTTCCCCACTGTGGAACCACTCTAGGCTTACCATCATTTTCACTACCCCCTTCAGAATACCACTGCATTTGTCCTGTTTCCTTATGCCTCAGAAAGGAAACTGGTGACCACCCAGAGTGAGGACCAAGAACCAAAGACGATAATATGCCCTGATGCACTGGGCCCAGAGTTTTTCCCATGGTGCTTTCTTCTTCTCCGTGCAAAGGACCAGAATTTTTTTTTTTCCTCATTTTCCCCCCTGGACCGTCCAGAGAGGAGAGGAAGAATTACTGTGCAAAAATCCCAACAACCCTCACTCCTGTCCAAATAAACCCAATCGAAACCAAATCCAAGCTGAAACAAATTTCTTCAAGGGAAGAATGCATGTATTAGAATCTACCCCTGAATGGCCTCCAATTACTGGGACTCATTAAGATCTTCACACATTAAAAAAAAAAAAAATGTTGTCATACCCATTTTTCTTTGCTGAAAACCCAGCTGTTCCTTTCCATTTTGAAATCATTAGATTGACTTGAAAAGTTAGAGCAGTATCTTAAAACCACGTTGGGTCCGGAAACAAACATTTACAATGTCCAGGATAAAAAGGGAGGTCTGACAGAGAAGACAACATAGAAGTTAAGAATGGGAAGAGGAAGAAAGGGATAAGGGAGGGCAACAAATGAGAAAACGTAGCACTGTTTCTATTGACGAGTGTTACCAATGGCGCCCCAGGTACTGTTTCATTTTTGATTGTTCCTGTCCTACAAACTCAAACTCCTCGCAGACTGGACAATGTCTTATTCATCTTTGTTTTCCCAGCACCCAGCAGGATACCTGACAAACAGTCTGCGTTCAGGAAATATTTTTTGGCCTGAGTCAAGCCACACTAGACTACTAATGAACATTCTGAAGTTTAAATTTCAGAGCTAGTCTCCAGGCATAGGTATATTTGTGGCTGGAAGACTTCTATAGATAAGGCTTTAAATCGATTGAGGTGCTTGTGAAAGATACAGATTTCTGGGCCCCACCCCAGAGATTCCAATACCAATGGTCTGGGAGGGCTGGGCAGGGCCTTGGGAATCTGCAGTTTTAACAGATTCCTTGGGTGCTTCTGATATAGCTTGGGAACCCAAGGCAGCTTGTAAATGAACACATCAGATGCTGTAAGCCCTGGAATGGCCCTGGTCTATCCTGGAATAGCCCTGGTAGTTTAGACGTTGTGCCTTGCAGCTTGATCAGAAAAGAACATGTGACCATACTAACATGTACATTTACCAAAGACATTAAACTAGAAGTTAGTGATCACACTGCACCAAGATTCCTAAGAATTTTGGGTCTCAAATGTCCAGTCTTGTTGGGGGGTCTGCAGATTTCTGAGAGCTCCCAGTGCCTAGTGCTGTGAAAGACCTAACGGGAGATATATGGAGGAGCACCAGTCAAGACATGCTTACCCACCTTAGTGGGGCTTTCGGAACCTGTTAACTGCCTATATATAGATCACTAACATTTTGAAGGAGATTTGCCAAGGAAAGATTGAATGTGTTAATAGGAAAACAAAATGTTATCGCACCTATGAGATGTTCAAGTTTTCTAATAAATGTTCATTAAAACCATGCTGAGAAATGGGGGTGGTGGGTGGGAGAGAAACCTGTTAACCATGTCTGCAAATGTGAGCTCACTGGGGCAGAAATTCAGAATGGACTAAAAGGGTAGGTGCTCCTAATCTGAAGTCAATAATCAGGGATGAATGGCTAGCATTGTTAATTGCAACACTAGTTAATTACAACTAGCATTGTAATTACAAGTGAGCATTACCTCTGCCAGCATACTGGGATCCACCCATAGTCACAGACCCAACCTGAATCAAGACTGCCTAGCTAGAAGAACACACGGAAAATAACAGAAATCAGGAAGGCATTTGTGTGGTACTTTATGAATTTCTTTTGTTCAGTAGAACCTCTCAGGAAGGTGGGTTTACTCGTTGTCATTCCCACCGCATAGATAAGTAAAGTCAGGCGCTGAGGGGTCCCCTGACATACCCAGTAACTCCTAGATAGTAAAAGCGGTGCTGTAAGGGTAACTCATGTCCTCGCCTACCCCAGTGACTCAACAAGAGCAACACGATACCACAAATATGTCTGTTACCGAACATTCTATTCGGCCCTTGCTTTCATTTAGGTAAGGTAGAAATACCCCTCCTTTCTACACAGGAGGTAAATGAGGCGAAAAAGTATCTTGACAAATCTACAGGGCCGTAAAAGGCAGCGTGTGGAGGTGGAGCCCGGATCTGACTCCACAAGTCGGAGAAGCTCAGATAAGGCTTTGCTAGCGGGCCTGCAAGTCAAGGATGAGAGCCCGGCCTGCTGAGGAGCGCTTACAGGTAGGCAGGGCAGCCCGGGGCCGCCGGGCAAGAGGGCCTTAGGCCATTTACCTGATCTGCACCCAGGGCCCTAGGCGGCTGTGGGTGGGGCCAGTCGCACGTATCTAACTAGGATCTAGAAGAGCCGGGACTTATGAAACACCTGCTTTCCCGTTCTCGGGTCCCCACCTGAAGCTGATTATCATCTCTGAGGTTTCGGCTAACGTAGGGCACCCACGAAAGGGCAGGTCCCGCAGTCCCCGTTCCAGGAGCTGGAATGGGGCCAGCGCGGAGGTGGTGTCAGAGCGGAAACCTAACGGGGCCCGGGGTTCAGCTTAGCACGGTGGGGACACGTCCCTGGAGAGGAGGTAGCTCTCCGGTTCCGCTCGGGGCCGGCCGCAGGGGAGACCGGACGTGGCGTGAGCCGGGCGCAGGGAGGAGAGAAGGCGCAGCTCGGAGCGCCCAGGGGCACGTCTGGCTGGCGAGGACCCGGACGAGCCTGGGGCGCCGCGGTTCCCGGAGGCCGCGGAAGAAGTGCCCAGGCGGTCGTGTGCGCCCAGCGCGGGAGTCCCGGAGCGATGAGAGTGCAGGTCAAGGTAAACTCCGGCCCCCCACCGGCCGCTCATCCCTTACCTGGCGCCTCCGGGACCTGTGGACGGGCTCCTCTCCATTCGTGGCCGGGAGCGCGACAGGAAGTGCTGGGGGCTTGGAGAGGGAGGGCTCCCCCAGCCGCTGGGGACGCCTGGGAAAGAAGTGAGCTTGGGGACTTAGGGAGAGGAGTGGAGACCCTGGTCATGCCTTGGTCTCATAAGGCAGCCAAGCCTGGAACTGGCTGGCTATCGCTTACCTACTTTGTCTGGACTGGCACACTGTGTGTGAATACATAACATGTATTGTGCGCATCGTATTTCATGTGTTTCGGTAGAGACTGGTTGTTAAGAGCACTGTCTTTGGAGCCAGCCGGATCACCGGAATTAGCATACCCGCTCCACCACTAACTATGATTCTGAGCAAGTTACTTCATCTGTGTGCTTCAGCTTCCTCATCTGGAAAGTGGGATGATAATATTTATAATTTGCAGATTAAATCAGATGCCTTATATGCCGGGCACTTAGAAAATAATGCCTAACATACTTAGCTGGGTGCAAAAGTTTGTGATTGTTATCACCTCATCTTGGCAATAACCCTGCGAGGTCTATCATCACCCCTCCCTTCATCCCACCCCACTGGCTTACAGGTGAGGAAAATGAAGCTGAAGGAGGAAAATAGATATTTGAACCGAGGGCAGTGCTTTAAAACACTAAGAATGCGAGTATTCTATCCACACATAGGATTTTGATCATTTGTTCCTAGGGAGAAGGTGGGTCACCCCTAACTGCCAAAGCGGGAGCCGAGTTCTTCAATTTCTTTCCCCTAGTGGACAAATTTTGTTGTGACTTTTTCATCTCCTTTGGATCCTACCACAACTGGTAAAGCTTTAAATATTCTGGTTAGACTGACACCTGGGTTTGGCTGTAAGGGTCTGGAGGTTCCTTATCTCCCTACCCCCACCAGCCCCTATCTTCCAGGGATTGTAAATTATTTGAGATAGGACTCAGCATGAGCCGCCTTTTGGGGACCAAAATTAGGGACTAGTACTCTAGTATGAAGCTTGCCTTGATAGACAAGGGTATGAATAGCACTTTGAGTTGATAGTACCCTGGAGGAGAAGGAAAAGACCCATATAGCACATTGGTGATTTGCCACAAATTTGGGTCTTATCTTGACTATGTACAGTTTTCTATCATGGCTCATGTTTTTGGCAGGACGTCTATTCCAAAACTATCAACGACCTGAAATATGTCTTGCCTCTTTTTCTTTTGCACTGGATTTTTGATCATGCTCAGGAGAGGCTGAAGAGCCAAACGGTCTTAGAGTGATTTTCATTACACTTCTGTAGACTCGTCCAGTGTTGGAACTCCCAAATGTCCATCCTACCTGTAACTCAGTTGTTTCTTTGTGTCCCATCAGAAATCTACATGGCAACTCTTTCCTATTAAATAAAAAAATCATTGTTTGGTAAGATATTCAAAGTAGGTCTCAGTTGTGCTTTTTTTTCTTTTTTACTTCTTTGCTTTATTGAAGTTGTATATACATATAGGTCAGAGTCCAATAATTCCATAAGGTTTGTTACTAAAAACAGCAGAAGCCTCCATCATTTCCTGCTTCTCTAAAAGAGCGATCATGTTCATCTCTTTTAGCTTGTTGATACTTATTCATGCCTTTAAATAATACTTATGTGGCTCCTTCTTGATTTTTCAGGTGTAGTCATGCATTACCTTTCCAGATGGAATATAAGGATTTAGATTTCTTTTGCATTCCTGTATCTACCATTCACATGGTCCTTCCTGTTCCTAACATCTACAGAATATAGCTATCCACAATTTTTAGTTAGGTCAATATTTAGTCCGGTCAACATTATTATGCCTTCCTGGAACACACACACTATTAAAAGCTGAGTTATGTAGTGTATGATTACTCCCCCTTTCTAACTTTTGTTTTCCCCCAGAGTTGTCTTTCTGTGTGTGTTTCCAGAATTTTCTGTGGAGTTTTCACTAATTTAACAAGTTCTTTGCCAGTTGCCTAAATCATCTCTTAGGATGATCCAGTGTAATACCTATTTTAACCAATTTTATCTTGAGTACAGCTTTCTGATGTGCTTTGCCTGTCCAGACCTTTCCAGTCTTGACGGATACACAGCTGTTACTTTGGGCTCTGTCTGCAGCATCGTCATAGGGATTGATTCCTTTTTTCCTCTGTTATGCTGGTTCCTGTTTCTTATATCCCATGGCTTCTTGATTTTTTTCCCATCATTTAAGTGGAGCACTTTTTCCAGTAGCTCTCTGAGAAAGGGTTACACATAAGATATATTGAATTGATGTATTGTTATGACAGAGTACCCTCTCAGACTTTTCTCCCTTAAAAAAAAATTCTGCTAACAATGCAAAAATAAGTGCTTGTGGTAAATCATTCAAACACTATTAATAGAAATTCAGGGGCGCCTGGGTGGCACAGCGGTTAAACGTCTGCCTTCGGCTCAGGGCGTGATCCCAGCGTTATGGGATTGAGCCCCGCATCAGGCTCCTCCGCTATGAGCTTGCTTCTTCCTCTCCCACTCCCCCTGCTTGTGTACCCTCTCTCGCTGGCTGTCTCTATCTGTGTTAAATAAATAAATAAATAAATCTTAAAAAAAAATAGAAATTCAAACAGAAAGTTCCCTTTCTATCCCTCATCCTCATCTCTGTCCAATCCGGAGGTATTCAGACTGTTGGATTTGGAGCATTCAGTCACTCTTCGGATTCATTCAGTCAACAGGTATTTATGAATTTATGAGTGCCAACTGTGTGCTAAGACCTGTTCCAGAACTTGGGAATATATAGTGAACAAAACTTATTTTCGAGCTGGAAAGGAATGGTGTGATGCTTCTCGATGCCGGAATTGAGCCCCACTGCTGCTTTGGTTAGCTTTTTTTCTTCTCCTGGAATACAAACATCACACAATCAAGGCTTTCTCTGTCTCTCTTTTTCTTTCTCGGTATAAAATCATGACCATTATAAATTGAACTGCATAACTTGGGTGTCACCAGAGCAACCTCATCACACCCCTGAGATATAGAAATAGATTTTCTGAATGGATAAACACACACACACATACACACACACACACACACACACACACACACACACACACTGGAATATTTAGCCTTAAAGAGGAAAGAAATTCTGACACATGCTACAACATGGATGAACCTTGAAGATGTTATGCTAAGTAAAATAGGCAATCATCAGAAGACAAATATTGTATGATTTCACTTATATGAGGTATATAAAGTAGTCTAATTCATAGAAAGAAAAAGTAGAATGAAGGTCATCAGAGGCTGAGAGAGAGGGAAATGAGTTATTTAATGGGTGCAAAGTTTCAGTTTTGCAGGATGAAAAGTTTTGGAGATTGGTTGCACAAATATGTGAATATACTTGACAAAACTAACCTGCACACTTAAAAATAGTTAAGATGGGGGGCGCCTTGGTGGCTCAGTGGGATAAGCGTCTGCCTTCAGCTCAGGTCATGATCCCGGAGTCCTGGGATTGAGCCCTGCAGTTGGGCTCCCTGCTCAGCAGAGAGCCTGCTTCTCCCTCTCCCTCTGCCTGCTACTCCCTCTGCTTGTGGTCTCTCTCTCTGACAAATAAATAAATAAAATCTTTAAAAAAAATAGTTAAGATGGTAAATTCTATATTATGTGTATTTTACCACAATAAAATAAAAAGACAAAAAACCAGAAGTTTTCACACAAACTCCATAATGGGATTCCTCCTATAATTTGGTGAGGGTGTTTAAACCTACTTGCAGCTGGGTTCAGCTACTACCTGGAATCCATGGTTTCCAGGGCATGCAGAGGGTGTAGCAGCGGATTGCCCTGGGAACTTTCTTTTGATGCGCTTAGCACCAGAACGTTTGGCAGGTCTCCTTGTTGGGGTGGACTAATGCTGCTTTCTCTTTCTTCCATGGTATTTCCATATCTCTGGGGAAGAGGTCCTCAGTTATTTATAGTGCAGATAAACTCTGAGACTATTTCAGAGTGCCGTGACCAGTTATGCAATTGGGAGCAGTGAGAAGGGGTAGTTTTGTTTGGCTTAGGGGTTACATTCTTTTTCTGGGTTTGTAGGCATGTGCCTCTTGAGAGCCTCCCGATGCATTTCAAGGGACACGAAGATGTTTACTTGGTAGCACAGGCAGGTGCCTTCCGCAGCATTGGTTTCCCTGCATTTTCCCTGTCGGTGTTTGCTTTATAGCCCTCTGTGGATTGACCCTGTGCTGTATGCTGGCTCCGGTTCTTGAAACGTTCCAGGACTAGATAACGGTCAGGTATCCCAGGATTGCAGCGGTGCTGTGCGTGTTGGCTGGAGAGATCAGTCTGGTGAATTTGGTTGTGCTCTATTCTACCTCTCTGTAAACTATCTATGGCCTTCCTACAGAATTTTCTTCCAGGGGCCCCGGGTGTCTCAGTCCATTAAGCGTCCGACTCTTGGTTTCGGCTCAGGTCATGATCTCCGGGTTGTGAGATCAAGCCCTGCACTGTTGGGCTGGAACCTGCTTGGGATTCTCTCTCTCCCTCCTCCTGCCAAAAAAAACCAGAATTTTCTTCCTGGCAAACTCAAAGCCCAGTGGGATAAATGACTATGGGCAACCAAAGTTCTCTGCTCACTTTGCTGCTTGTAGATTCAGAGCTTCTTATAATGGTCATTTTTGACGTGAGCAAACCACCTGGTCCAGGGGTGGAAACATCCCTGTCTGTGAGAAACTTCTGCTTTCTGTAATAGGTGTGAGGGGTGACCTTGGAGAAAATACTCTTTCTTGGATATTTTATCCCCCTGCCATGTGTGCAAGATTAACATTCTTTTTATCTTTCCTAGTATTGGAATGTTTTGGGATATGGACCACATATCCCATGGGAGGGCCTCCTCGAATTGCCCATACCAACTAAAGACACTTAGGGCTAGGCAAAACTTTCCTTGTGATTAGATCATAGGGCCTGATAATAACACACCATTTGGAATGTCTGGCATGTTCTTTATCACTGATTTTCCTTAGTTGTAATCATAAAAGGGGCAGAATGTGGTAATTAAGTCTCTAGAAGTATCAGCAGGNNAAAGGTGAGAAGAGTAATAAAAGGAATAGTTGGAAAAGGTAGTTTTACTGCTGGCTTGCATGCCCTTCTGCCTTAGGCAAGCTACCTCAGTTTTCTTAACCATAAAGCAAATAGCCACCATTCACTGGCCACCTCCCTCTAAGAGCTGTGAATGTGTTTTGAATGTGTTTTCCTTTGAAAATCTAACGAAAGCAATAGATCAGGAGCTCAGAAACTCAAAAACCAGGCCTGCTGGGGGTCGGAGGTGGGGGGTATTCAGGTTTACTGGTCAGTGTAAGCCCTGACTAAACATGGCAGCCCACAGTTGGCCCCAACTGACTGTTGCCAAGTTGAAATGCAAGCCGAGTGTTGCCAGATTCTGTGTCCCCCCCCACCCCTTCCTTATTATAGAAAATGCAGATATACAGATTCTTTCTAGAATGTGAAACCTCTTGGTTTTTACATTTCAGTAGTTGCTTAAGAAGATTTTTGAAAAGCTTTATTGGTTGAATGAAACACATCTGTGGTCTGCTCTCTGCCTGTGGGCTGTTACTTATTTAAATACAGTACCTTCTTATCTGTGGTTCTGCTTTCTGCGGTTTTCTCAACTACAGTCTGGAAGTAGTTGATCCCTCTTCCAACAGATCATCATGAAGTCCAGTGTCTCGCTCTGCGTCATAATGCCTTCGTCATTCAGCTCATTCACCTCTCTTCATCTCATCACATAGGCCTTTTAGCATCCCACATCATCATCATGGTCCTAAGGAGAGTACAATACAATAAAGTTTTGAGGGAGAAAGACCACATTTACGTACCTTATCGTAACTGTATATTATTAGTTATTGTGCCTAATTTAAATTAAACTTTATCATAGGCATGTGTGTCCAGGAAAAAAATAGAGCATACATAGTATTCAATACTATCTGCTCTTTCCAGCATCCTCCGGGAGTCTTAGAATGTATCTCCCATGGATAAGGGGGGGACTATCACGGTTTTCTGTGATGAATCAGTCTTTTTCTTTCCCTGTGCTGCTCCCCACTTAAAATTTTTTGTTTGTTTGTTTTTTTGTTTTTTAAAGATTTTATTTATTTATTTGACAGAGATAGAGACAGCCAGCGAGAGAGGGAACACAAGCAGGGGGAGTGGGAGAGGAAGAAGCAGGCTCATAGTGGAGGAGCCTGATGTGGGGCTCAATCCCATAACGCCGGGATCACACCCTGAGCCGAAGGCAGACGCTTAACCGCTGTGCCACCCAGGCGCCCCCCCACTTAAAAATTTTTGAGATATAATTCACATATCACATAATTCACCTCTTTATTTATTTATTTATTTATTTATTTATTTATAAGTAGTCTTCATGCCTGATGTGGGGCTTGAACTCACGACCCTGAGATCTGGAGTCGCATACTCTACCAACTGAGCCAGCCAGGCACCCCTAATTCACCTACTTAAAGTATACAATGTAATGGCTTTTAGTATATTCACAGGACCGTACATCTATCACCACGGTCCATTTTATAACATAGCTGTCATCTCTAAAAGAAACCCCACACCCCTTAGCTGTCAACCCCTAGTCTCTCTATCCCCACCAGCCCTAGGCAACCACTGATCTACTTTCTACCACCATAGATCTGTCTGTTCTGGGCATTGTATATAGATGGACACCTACAATATGTATTACTTTTTCTCTGGCTTCTTTCATTTATCATAAGGTTTTCAAAGTTCATCCACGTAGCATGTATAAGTACTTCATTTTTTGGGTATTGCTGCATAATAGCCCATATCACATTTTATTTGTCCATCAGTTGGTGGATATTTGGGTTGTTTTTGATCTTTGGGTATTATGAATAATGATGCTGTGAACATTTTATACAGGGTTTTGTGTGGACATACATTTTCATTTCTCTTAGGTAGGTACCTAGAAGTGGACTTAGTAATTCTATGTTTAGCCTTTTGAGGAACTGCCAGACTGTTTTCCAGAGAGACTATGCCGTTTTAGATTCTCATGAGCAGTGTATGTGACAGTTTCAATTTCTCCCATCCCTTATCTTACTTTTTGATTATAGTCATCCTAGTAGGTGTAAAGAGGTATCTCACTGTGGTTTAGATTTGCATTTCCCCAGTGACTAATGATGTCAAGGATCTTCATGTGTTTATTGGCCATTTGTATGTCTTCTTTGGAGAACTGTTTGTTCAGATCCTTCGTGTGGCACTTATTTTTGACACAGCCCTTCAGATTTTCTCCTGAGAAGTGCACATTTCACGTCCACACAAAAGGGGATATGTTCTTTTTATTTATTTATTTTTATTTTAATTCAATTAACAAAAGGGGGGTATGTTCTAAGACTCCTCAGTGAATACCTGAAACTGTGGATAGTATCAAACCCAATACATACTGTTTTTTTCCTACGTGTACATACCTATGATAAAGTCTAATTTATAAATTAGGCATAGTAAGAGATGGCTATCTATAGCTAATAATAAACAATTACAAGAATATATTGTAATACAAGTTATGTGAGTATGGTCTCTTTCAAAATATCTTGCCGTACTGTACTCACCCTTCTTGTGATGATGTGAGACGAAGTGAGATGAATGATGGAGGCATTGTGACAAAGCGTTAGGCTGCTACTGATCTTCCGATGGTTTGTTAGACTGCGGTTGACTGCAGGTAACTGAAACCATGGACAAAGGGGGACTACTGTACACAGTTTCCAGGGATTCACGACCCTCTTGATATTTCTCTATGGGTCTGAGGATACTCACAGAAAGCATGCTATATAGCAGGGATTTTTCTGGGCATTTCATATGCTTGATCTTACTCATATTATCTACTAGGAACCTCATGGGATTCATGTAGGGAACAAATGTTCAGGAAAGTGATTTGTAAACCATAAAAGTCTACAGCTTCAGGAGTTGTGATAGGTGAAAGCTCTGTAGGTAAGTGATAGTGAACTGAAGTTGTTAAGGGCGGGAACTCAAGTCAGACTGCCATGTTTGAATCCTAGTGTCACTTTTATGAGCCATTGTGTTTTGGGGCAATTGTTCCAACTTCTCTGACTCAGTGTTTTCATTTGTAAAATGGAGATAATAACTGACTACTTTCCACATCGTCTTGGGCAGTTAACATAATAAAGTACTTCGTATTGTGCAGGTGAGTACACAGAAAGTGCTGAATAAATTGTTACCCTGCTTCTGTGGACTGAATGTTTGTGTCTCCCAAAATGTGTATGTTGAAGTTCTAATCTCCTATGGGATGGCATTTGGAGGTGAAGGCTTTGGGAGGTACTTAGGTCTTGAGGGTGGAGCCCTCATGACTGGGATGGATGCCCTTGTAAGAAGACACACCGGTGAGATGATCTCTGTCTAGCATATGAAAATACAGTGAGAAGGTAACCATTGTAAACCAGGGAGATGGCTCTCACCAGAACTTGACCATCTGGGCACCCTTATTTTGGACTTCTGTTCTCCAGGACTGTGAGAAATAAATGTCTGTTGTATAAACTACCCAGTGTATGGTATTCTGTTTATAGTAGCCCAAACTGACTAAGATAGCTGCTATTAATATTATCTTACAGAATGAGCAAGGCGTATTATCTTTTAGTGGAGCAGGTTGGTCTTTGAATATGGAAATATCTTCCTTCTTTCTGGAGAAAATAGATGTCCTCCATTGATCTCGAAAAGAGCCAAGAAGTTTTTGTAAATTAAATCTTGTAATCTTGGAAAAGAGAATTTTACTCCCAGAAGAATTTAAGCCCATAGTGTACTTTATAGATTCTAGATCAGTTAATCCTCTCCAATCTTTGTCACTACTGTTAATGTCAGCCTTAAAATGATTTTTAAAAACAAAACAATGCCCCCTCACCCCCTGCCCATCTGCTCCCTCCATAATTTTTGTCCTTACCTGGCCTAGAGGAACTCAGGATTCGAGGCAGACAATTTTGCTCTGTGACAGGAAGGCCAAGCAAGTAGGCATTGTTGGATTAAAACAGAGAAGAGGATCCAAAATCTTAAAATTTAAGCTTTCTAAAATTTGTTAGTCTTTAGGCCAGCAAACTAGGAGGAAATGGTGAATCGGCCTAAGACTTTATAGATTGGATCTTTGCTCTTCAATGTAATAAAGAGGCAAACCAATCAAGCTCATATTTTGGTCTCTTGAGTTTACAGCCACTGCCCTTAAGAGGGAAACCACATTCTTGAGGAGTAACTTAGAGTGGAGACTTTTCAGGCAGAAATTGCATCTTACTGGCTGGTATTTGGTTTCAGCAAATATGGAGTGTCATAGGTAAGGCCTGGGAGCCATTTACCCTGAGAGAGCCCTCTGAGGTCCACTCTGTGGAGTCTTCTTGATGTCAGGGTCTATCTTCCAGTTTAGCTGAAGGGAAAAACTCGGTAAGGTTCAGTCTACCGCAGAGTCTCTGAGAGTTACTGGGATTCCAATGTTTTTTGAGTTTTGTTCTCTGATCTACAGACGGGTGTGTGTGTGTGTGTGTGTGTGTGTGTGTGTGTGTGTGTATGGGTGTGTGTGGCTTGGGTTTTATTAAAGAAAAATTTTTCATGACACTTGTTAAAGATAGTAAGGAAGACCTTATTCAAGAGTGTCTGCTGCAGTGGGGGTTCTGTAGTAGGGCAGAGACTTGGGGCTCAAGTCCGAGTACAACAACAAGTGGAGATAGATAGCCAAGGAGTGGGATGTGGGTCAGCAGATGGAAAATTACAAGAGAAAAGATCAAAGCCAGGATTCTTGCTAGACCAACTCAACAGGATTCTTGCTGAAGGCAGGCCAGGGTGATCAGATACCAGGGGTGGGGGATTTTCACTAACTGACCCAGCAGATTCTTGCTAAAACTGCATTAGTGGGGCAACCACAGAGCCCAAGGTTGGGGCCTACTTAGAAAAAGGACTCAGGGGCGCCTGGGTAGCGCAGTCGTTAGGCGGCTGCCTTCGGCTCAGGGCGTGATCCCGGCGTTCCGGGATCAAGTCCCACATCGGGCTCCTCTGCTGGGAGCCTGCTTCTTCCTCTCCCACTCCCCCTGCTTGTGTTCCCTCTCTCGCTGGCTGTCTCTCTCTGTCAAATAAATAAATAAAATCTTTAAAAAAAAAGAAAAGAAAAGAAAAAGGACTCAAGTCAGAAAGAGCCTGAACCAAGTTCGGTCAAGGAGAGAGTCTAGGTCAGTTTGAGACATGAGGTGGCTAAGGTAGGCTGTTCCTCTTTATGTAACACAATCACGAAAAACTATGAGCATTTGAGCGACACATTCTTAAAAGAGAAAGCTGCTTTTCTTTTGTTTAATCCCTCTTTTATAATTGCCTTTTTGGGACTTTTCTCTTATGGATATGATATATTTCTTCCCATTTTACAATAGCAGAACTAATAGAGAAGAAACATCTTAATGACTGAAACTCTGAGAAAGGGAAAAGCTGCTCTGTAGTTTGGCTCCTTAGTGACGAAGAGTGAGAAAGGCTTCCTGTGGTAGTTATCATCCCCTTTCCTTCCTGAATTGCACTGGAAGAACAGTTAGTTTCTAAACAACGTTGGGACTTTGAAAATCAAATGTAACAGCCAGAAACAGAAGTTGGGAAACTTTATCCTAGCAAATAATTTCTCAACTGCCAGCCCCCATTACTCACAGAGTTCTCGGTATCCCCCTGACAGATTTGTAATTCTCAACTTCCTGGACCACAGTCATTTTATTAAAATATCATTTTCCTTCTGGAGTATTAGTGGAATTAGTTATTCTGGATGAGAGGTTTTTTTTTTCTTCTGAAGAAAACAAAAACAAAACCAATTGGCACGCTACCTTAAATCTTTTAGCTTAAGATAAAAATCTTAAAGATTTCTATCTTTTAAAATAAACATCTCAAAGATGTTTTTTAAAAAGTAAGCTGAAAATCTTGAAGATAAAAATCTTACATTTCGATATAAGATTTAGGGAAGGGAACATTCTGAACTGAGAGCTGGCAGAAATCTCTTGGAAAAGAATCTCCCAAAATTGTACCCTGTGCAAACAAGTGTGTTTACCCTCAGAGATGATCCTTGGTCAAATATATTTAGGGGAACAATGGATAATAATGGATTTATTTCTTCTGGAGAGTCACACTATTTGCATGTGTTTATATAGCCACAAAACATTTTCTTTTCATCCATGTGATACCTTTGTTCTCTAGGATATACTTAAGAAACTCTGGTACAGTGTTTGAATGTGTACTCAGAACTCAGGTAGACTTTGGGGCTAGTCCGTGTTCCAGGGCTTAGCATGTGTCAGTCTAAGTAGGTCATGATTGTACAGTGCTTCGGGGTAAGCACCGAAGTCTAGGGGCACATGGAAGGAGATCCTGATTCAGAGATTCAGAGAATTTCTATGAAGGTTTTCATGGTGTCTATCTTGGTGGGAAAAGGAGGAGAGTGGAGAATATCCTCGGCAGAGAACAGCGTGGAAAGAGCAGGGCATGAATTGAGAGAATTCAGTTGTTGAGTATATTTAGAATGTAGAGATTGAAGTAGGGAGAGGCAAGAGATGAGGTGAGGGAAAGGGCAGCTCAGGTGTGGTAGGCAGTGAGCTGTACACCTGGCGAAGGAC
The DNA here is from genome assembly GCF_017311325.1 of Ursus maritimus. Taxonomy (NCBI): domain Eukaryota; kingdom Metazoa; phylum Chordata; class Mammalia; order Carnivora; family Ursidae; genus Ursus; species Ursus maritimus. The sequence continues at coordinate 13,426,887 of NW_024426008.1, forward strand.
TTTTAAGCTATCCTGATGACATTGGGAAAACCACTGAAAGGTTTTAAGATAGAATGACATGTTTGCTTCTCACCTTAAGAAGACTATAGGCTTTACGGCAGACAATGGATCAGAGAAGGGAAATCTGGAGGCAGAAAGACTGGCTGGGAGGCCATCTAGCCAAGAATTCATGGTGACAGTAGGATCGTGGCAATATAGATGCAGAGAGGTGGGCTGATTCAAGAGATATTTAAGAAATAGAATAAATGGGTCTTGGCAGTTGACTGGGAAGTAAGGATGGGGAAGAATGAATGATGGTGCTCTGGTTTCTAACTTGGGTATACTGGTGTGTATTTGGGGGATACATGTGGGGGATAGGTTTGGGTGGGGGAAGCAGGGGATACAGATTTGGACAGGGTAATTTGAAGTAAGATATTCTTTTGTTCCCTTTTAAACCTAGTGAGGTAAATAAGGTAGGTTTTATATATCCCGCCAGCCAAGTTGCATATGATGAATGGACTGCCATAGTCAACGGGTGACAAAAGCCCAACCCCTGCACTGTACCTCCTCCTTCTGCTCTTTCTCTGCTATAACCCATGACTTCTCAAAGACATGACTTTCATAGATAACAGTCAGAAAAACAGTACTCTTTTCATTGAAATCCTTTGGTTGAAGTCTTCGGGCCTTCAGTTGTCTCACTGCTATTCAAATATTCACATATTTTCAGAGTTCAGTTGGAGATACTTTATCACTTCTGAACATTAAAGCCACTTTGGATGCTTAAGGAGATTCTTGTCCCTCAGTCCAGTACATGTTTTGGTATTTTATTTTATTTTAAAATTATTTTTAAATTGAATGAATTTGGTCACTTCAAATTTTTTTTTGGAAGGAAGTTGAGTATTAATAATAAAAATACTGTAGTTCCCTAAAGCATTAAAATGCATTAAACTCAGTGTATTCTCTGATGTTTACAGTTGTTAGTAACTCAGACCTTTTGCTTATAAATTGACACATCCTCATTGGAAGGCAATGTAGCAATATTTGAATTCACTTGGGCATTTTACTAGTAGGTTTTTATCTGATACATATACACGCACGTGAAAGCTATGGTGTATGTATTTTATACATAAATAAATAAATAATGGGATTTCCATACACAGGAATACTGGTCAGCCCCCAAAAGAATGAAGGAACTCTATGTGTACAAATATACAAGAATGTCCAAATTATTAATAAGTGAAGAAAAAGCAAGGTGCAGAGCAGTGTGTATAATATACCTCTATGTAAAAAATTATTTTTTGGTATATGCTTATAAATGCATAGGATTCTCTTTGGAAGAATACATAACAAAGTATAACAGAGGTTCTTTTGAGGGAAAGGGGATGGGATGTCTGGAGCGCAGGGGTAGGAGGAAGAGTTTATTTTTCCCTGTATCATCTATTCTACCTTGTGGATTTTATAGTACTTTCAAAGTTATCTATTAAAAAAATGTTGCAGAGTCCTGGCTTATCTGTTCCACAATTGAGAGTGAAAGCTTAGAATACAAGGACCAACATTATAGCAAATCTTTTTTGTTTTTTGCTATGTGTCAGTTAGGCACACAGTTGTAAAAGGTTTGCCTGAACTGATTATAATTAATTTTTTAAAAAATGAAAGTGCCTATTTCTTTTTCTTTTCTTTCTTTCTTTCTTTTTTTTGAAAGTGCCTATTTCTAAGTGCAGCTAAAGGAATGCTCATGAGAATTTACAGCTGGACAGCAGGACATTGCTCTGACAATCTCTGGGGTCAATCACCCAGGAAGAAAAAGATTTCTCCAGTTTGCTGACAGGGATTTCTTACAGGCTAGCCAAGAAAGCACATTTACCCTATAGCTTGCCCTGACAGTCCAACTCCCCAGTGATCTCCAATTACATTTACTCTTATCCTTTACCCTGAATTCCTATTTGCTTAGTGTAGGTGTCTGCAGACCCATATATTCTGAGGCACACATTTTTAGGTTAGTGTGTTGGGGACATCCTTGGAATACAGTGTGGCAGTTTGCTCCAGAGTCTATCCAGTGAGATACTACTGGTGTTCCCCATCTATCTTAAGCCCTGTGGATCCCCTACTGAGAGAGTATCTCCTATGCTTTGTGATCTGTAGAATGGATAGTGTATTGTGCTGTTGTACTGTGAAATGTGAGTAATAAAAAGGGAAAGTATGATTGCATATATATATATCTCTCCTACCTTTCTACTTTCCTTGATAAGAGGGGCAAAGGAGAATGCTGAGATTTGCAGCCTTCAGAGTGAAATGTGCTAACTTCTGTAGCACATAGGTAATAGGGTCTTGGGCAAAATTAAAAGGAGGAAACGTTTGTCATCCTCTCCTTGCCTCTATCTGAAGAGGAAGCATTTTCTTCAAGGGTGAGCCTTCCTCCTTGGCTGTTCATACCCTTTCTTCACCTACCCCCCCAAAGTCTCTAAAGTCATTTTCATTCTCTCTTGCATCTTCTCTCTCTCTCTCTTTATTGACTTCTCTTTTATCTACAAACAAGATCTAGGATTTCTCAACATAAAATAAGTGTTCTTTCAGTTTTGCCTCTTAAACATCTTGCGAAAGAGCTCTAGAATTGGTATTTGGCAGAACCTGCTCCTCCTCCATTAAGAGGCGGTAATAATTGGGGGCGCCTGGGTGGCACAGCGGTTAAGCGTCTGCCTTCAGCTCAGGGCGTGATCCTGGCGTTCTGGGATTGAGCCCCACATCAGGCTCCTCTGCTAGGAGCCTGCTTCTTCCTCTCCCACTCCCCCTGCTTGTGTTCCCTCTCTCGCTGGCTGTCTCTGTCAACTAAATAAATAAAATCTTAAAAAAAAAAAAAAAGAGGTGGTAATAATTGTACCCGTCACACAGTTGTGAATATTACTGTAGCGAAAGCACAGAAAGCACTTAGCATAGCCTTTGGCATACACGAAAGGCTTACACTGGTGATGGATTTTGCTTTATATTCTTGATTTAGTGGCTGTTGTTCTTAGTATTGTTTTCCCCAAGGGTATATTACACTAGATGCCTCCTGTTTTGCAACCTATTTCCTTTTTTTAAAAAAACAAAATTTATTTTTTGTTGTTGTTGTTTTTTTGTTTGTTTTTTAAAAGTAGGCTCCACACCCAGCATGGAGTTTAATGTGGGGCTTGAACTCATGACCCTGAGATCAAGACCTGAGCTGAGATCAAGAGTTGGACGCTTAACCGACTGAGCCACCCAGGCACCCCTGCAACCTATTTCCTGAATCTCCCTCAATCTGCTCAGTGATTGTGGCCAAAATCGCCATTCTGCTTACTTTCTTGTCAGTATTAATCTTCTTAGCTTTTCTTTGAAACAGCCTACTTTCATAATAATGCACATTTTTAAAAAAAATCTCTGTTCTCTACTTCAGGTATCATGTCAGCATCCTGCTTAGTAACTCTTTATTCATTATTCCCTGAACTCTTCTGCACCCTATGTGTAGTTATTTCCAAAGATTCTTGGCTTTTTTATCTTCTCTGTTCTCTGCTCCCCAGTGACCTCATGGCTTTTACCATAAGCGTTCTCTGAATTCTCTTCCAGGCTGAAGTCTCTGCATTTCTAACCACCATGGCATTCTATCACCATCTCCTAAAATCTTTGTCACCTTTCAAGGACTTTCCTAAGTCTCATGTCCTCCTTGAAGGCTTCCCAAATATTTGCAGGCAGAAGGGTTTCTCCTTCCAAGGAGTCCCACGTCCTGCTCTTGTGACATACTTGATATCTGTTTATAATAGGTTTTTTCCCCTTTGGTGTTGGTCTTCGGGACACAGTTTTATTTATTTTTATTAGAATAATATATGCCAACCAAAGTATTTTTGAATGAATGAATAAATGAACGAATGAAGCTATTACTCTTAGAGATATCAATATTTTAAAGGAAGAATGGATAAATGGATAGAATATATGCTACCTATGGGTTCTGAAGGGCTGATCCCCCACTTATCATGCTTCAGTGACATCTTTGGGATGGAGAATTTGGTAGGCACTAAAGTCAGCCATAAGGTTAGAAGTGAATACAGTCAAAATTATCTTTCGAAAGTCCCTACATTGCTCATAAAGCATCATATGTGAAGGTTTGATCTCTAATTGCTTTTTCTCTATGTTGAAACTTCTTTTCAGTTGAGCTCCAGATTCAGTAGGGGATGTTGAAATACTACCATGCGCTCATTGGAATGAGATGCACAGACTAAGACATATGTGCGGGACCTGAGACCAACAAGGAGACAGTAGACCCTGTCTCGCACTCACACTCCCTGAAGTGCCTCCATGCAATCGCTTTTGGGCAGTGATTTTCTATGTGTAGTTCATGGACTCCTGGGGGTCTTTGAGACCCCTTCAAAGGGTTCTCAAAATCAAAATTATTTTTATAATGGTACGAAGACATTATTTGCCTTTTCTACTCATTCTGTTAGTATACAGTGGAGTTTTCCTGAGGTTATGTGATCAAGTCACGGTATCTAAAAAGGCTACTAAAATACTATTTCCTTTTCCAATTACATGTCAGTGTGAGGCAGTTTTCTTTATATACTTCAAGCCAAACCACTTATTGCAACAGATTGAGTATAGAAGCAGATATGAGAATCTAGCTGCATTAAGCCAGACATAAAAGGTATTTTAAAAAATTTAAGACAACTCTCTTGTCTTTAAAAACTTTATGAATCTCTTGGGCGTCTGGGTGGTTCAGTTGGTTAAGCATCTGCCTTCGGCTCAAGTCATGATCCCAGGATCCTGGGCCTGCTTCTCCCTCTGCTGCTCCTCCTGCTTGTGTTCTCTCTCTTGTTTACTCTCTCTCAAATAAGTAAATAAAATCCTTAAAAAATAAAATAAAAATAATAACTTCATGAATCTTAAAATTTTTTTCATAAAAAGTATGTATGTTAACATAAAGAGGTGAATAGATTTATTGCTGTTATTACAAATGAACTAATGAATAAATATCTTAAAAAGTCCCAGTTCTAAATTCTGATACATAAATATTGGCAGACATACTCATATAAGTGAAAGCTTTTTGGAGGTCCTTGGTAATTTCTATGAATATGAAGGGGTCCTAAGCTCCAAAAGTTTGAGAACTGATGCTCTTGGACATTGTGCACTTCTGAACTTAAAATGACATTGAAGTTTTTCATACTTAAATTTTTTTTCTTTCTTCTCACCTTTCTTATTCTGGTGCTCACTTATTCCTTTAGCAAAAATTTTAAATTGGTCCAAGTTAAATGTGTGGTATGTGTCTCTACTGACTTTCAAGAAGTAAAATCCTATTGCAATGTATTTTCTGCTATGCTGCACATATATAGACCTTACTGTAGATGATAAAATTGTCTTTAACCTGTAATTCCAAATAAAGGTGTTTTTGTCCGAGTATGGTGGGTTTCCTAAAAGTCAATTATTTAAGAGGATAGCTTCACTAATAATGACACTTGTGGTAAAAGAGTATAGCTTCACTCCCAGAAAAGGCTTTTTAGACTGTGTAGTTCACTCAGATGAAGTCCTAGTGAAGTTTTGGATAATTTAACAGGATATTTGGAGCTTAATTTAAGACCATCTGTGTACATGGATAACAAATTCATGGATATCTTGCTACTTGGAAATTAGAGAAGACTGATTGTGTTACAGGATTTCTTTTCGTTTGGTGCCCATGGTTCTTGGTCCTGCCCCTGACCAGACGAAGAGTAGTGAGCAAAAAGCAAAGTTTATTGAGCGATAGGTACAAAACTCCTGGAGAGGGAGGAGACCCTTAGGGTTGCCACCGTAGTTTCTAAGTCTAGGGGTTTTTATGGGCTTGGTGGTGGGATGAACCCTCCATGAGCCTGTCACCCAATCAGGTTTGTGTCATCTACCTATCATGTGGGAAGGAGTGGAGGCCTCCTTCCGGGGTGGTGTAAAATCCTTTTAAGGGTAGTTTCCTCTTAGGGCACGGCCCCTTGTCCCTGCCTGCCTTTCTTCCAATTATCCTTCATTAATTGCATCTAATTCGAAAATCTTAACAGATAAAGAGTAGTTATGTAACAAATAGGCCCAGCATTCAGTTAAATTCTGTGTGTTACTATCTAGGGACAGTTGCAAAGAATACTCATAAATGAACTTATTTCTTTTCCCTTCTTAACAAAACGATTTAACGTGATCTGAGATTATAAACGTTTCATTTGCGTGTTTTATTCCCCAGGGGAACTGGATAAAGCTGAAGCCTGTGTGACAGCAGAGGAAAGGATGTCCTGATTGTGTTAGTGCTGACATAGTGAGGACTTTCACCAGTTTGGGAAGGGGAGGGATGGAGTAAGACATCAGTTTAGTTTGAACCTTTATGATACTCTCTACTTGGCCGGTCACTGTGGAGTTCTTCCCATTCCGCATTAGGCTCTGTGGAGAATTCATAAATGTTTAGCTCACATACTTATGAGTTTATATAATGTAGATGTTCTTTCTGATGTTCTAAATGCCTTTGCTCAATAAGACAGGAAATGAAAATGTTAGCAAAATTTCTCACCTAAACAGGAGAAATCACTACCAGCAAAAATAGTGCTCCTTTTTTTCTACCTCCAAAGAAGAAAGCATGTAAGATTTTTTTTTTTTTTAATGAAGTATGCCTAAATACTGGCTGCTGGAAAGACTTTTTACTTGGAAGTGAGATCAGCTTGTGGCAGTGTTGGCGAACCAGATCCTTGGGTTTTGGTTCTTTTAGGTTTGCCTGACACTGTTAATCTTGGATCAAGGGGCTCCGATGAAGTTCCTGTAGAATGTGGACAGAATCCCATAGAAGACCCTGAGCTGACTCTTCCAAGTGGATGGGCTTGCTTTGCCCTGAAGCGGTTTCCCTGAGCCCACAGATGGTGGTGCGCTGTGCAAGTCCATCCACCTGTGACTCAGTTTGAAGAGGTACTTGCTCTGGAGGAGAGGCCATGTAGAGGAAATATCAGCTGTCCATCTGGAGTCTGAAAACATCACTTCTCTCCTTGGTCCATTCTGGTGTCTCCCTGCGTATTGTAGATTCCAAGATAAATAAGCCAGCACTCTCTCTTAACGTAGATTATGATAGTTTTAAGAGAAAAACAACTGAGTAAGTGCAGTTAAGCATTGTTTGTACTATGATATGTAGAAGATAGTGTGTGGGGAACATAAAAAGGGGAGTAAGTAGTCCGTTTCACTTGGAAAAGTATTTGTTAGACATTAGATTTTTTTTTTTTAAGTATAAGAGTTTTAAAAAAAGAAAACAGGGGCGCCTGGGTGGCACAGTGGTTTAGTGTCTGCCTTCGGCTCAGGGCGTGATCCCGGCGTTCTGGGATCGAGCCCCACATCAGGCTCCTCCGCTAGGAGCCTGCTTCTTCCTCTCCCACTCCCCCTGCTTGTGTTCCCTCTCTCGCTGGCTGTCTCTATCTCTGTCGAATAAAATAAAATAAAAAATAAAATCTTTAAAAAAAATAAATAAAAAAAATAAAAAAAGAAAACAAATGACCTGTAATCTGTGTGCCCCCTCACCCCCAATCACCAAGCCCTCTGGATGTTAAAAAAAAACCATTCACGCACACATGTAGATTTTTTTTTTTTTTAATTAAGGAACGCCTCTAAAACTATGCCCTTCTCAGAGACTCCCCTGAGAGAGATCTGTTCTCTGGAAGACCTGGAAAGCTGTAGTGTAGAAATCCTTTCAGTGAGGGGAAGGATTCATTCATGGAGAGCTTCTGTTGGAGGATTCGTTTTTTGGACATTTCTGTGCTATTGGCCACCCTCACCTCAGGCCTGGGATTGTAAGCAAAACCTGCTTATTAAGTTTTAGGGTGAGGCGCCCACTGAGCCTGAGACCAACAGTTTCCCTTCTTTGTCCTCTGCCTTTCCCTCCTCCAAATAACGACAATCAGCAAACACCTCCCCTCACTCGTGTGGTGTCTTGGTGTGTGTGGATGTGTACATACACATATATCAAATACTCAGCTTTGTAGGCTGCCATTATGGCTGTAGAAATGGCATCACCTCCACTGCCAACCACTACCCATGACAGTTTGCTGCTCCAAGTGACAGAGGTCAGCTCATTGGGCATTTGTCCTCAATAGATTTGGGCTACTGAATTAAAACCAACAAATATTTGGTTTCTAATCATTCTCTGTTGTCCTGAACATGGGAGCCTCTTCCAAATGTGCTTCAGAGTATATTGAAAAGGCTACTATTATGAGGTAGAGGGGAAGAAAGTAAGATTCGAAATTGGGAATTGTCTGAAACTCGTGCAAATTCAGCCTGCTTTTCCTTTCCTGTAGTTTCGAGATAAGATCCGCAAGCTGCAGGAGCAGAGTTTCCATGTTCTTGTTATGGCTCAGGCTTCCTGTTTACACCTTTGAAGGGAAAATTGTATTCATGGATTCCTGAAGTTCTAGTCTAGGTGTGTTCATTTTGTTGTTCATTCAGTAATGTTTGGGCTGGGCCCGGGGCAACAGAAGTGACTGGCACAGGGCCTGTGGGTGCTGGAGTCTAGTGGGGAAAGTGGACCTGGAGAAGTCATTCATTTTTAGTATGAGAGGTCCCAGGAGGAGGATTTGGAGGTCAGGAAGTAGTTTTCTGTGGGAAAAAAAAAAAAAAATCAAAGTTAAGTTCCCTGGCCACCCACCAAAAGCTAATTTTTTTCTTTTTGATATACCAATAATAATAGCTAAGCTTTATAGCCTTAATAAGTCCCGGGGAGAATTCTAAGCCTTTAATTTATCTATTCCTTTCAACAGTGCTATAAGGTATTATTATTGCTATTATCTCCATTTTTAATATATAAGCAAACAGGCATGAAAAAATTAATTTGCTCAGATAGTTCTACCAGTCAGATGTCTAGTCTTGTAAAAAAATGAATGACAGCACAGCCTGCTTAATTTGTGTATCGAGGCTCCTATATTAGGGACCCTTTTTGGAGCTCTTTTTAATAGTTAATTGGTGCACATGCAGTTTAACGATATCAATTCATTATCTGTTTCCTTCTTTTTATTCCAAGTTCCATCAGAGTAAATATCTTGTCTTACCTGCCATAGTATTCCCAGCGTGCAGCATGGAGGGCTATCCAATATATTGGTTGAATGAATTCAGAATGAAGAGCTCTTTGAGAACACACTAATTCCCCTGCTACTCTTTTCTCAGTGCTTTGCAAAAATTAGGGACTTAATTAATGTTTGCAGACTGAATAAATGAAATTGTTAGTTTTTGAAGAGAGGACAAGGCTTACCCATTCCAAAAGATTGTGTCATTTTCTTATTATAATAAGTAGATTTTGAGTTCATCCCAAGTTCTGTGACTGAATTTTTTCCAAGTTTGTATGTTTTCAGGGCTTTACCAATTTAGGAAATGTCTTTTAAAAACTGCTGACTGTGCAAAAGGGTTAAGAGGTAGAATGATTTTAAGATGACCTGAGCTTGATTCGGGAAGTTTTCCTTGTTTATAGTTATGTTCAAAATGCACAGGAACCAATCAGTCAATGCCCCCACCTTGTTTTGCTTAACAAGAGCTGGATTCTGGTTATATACAGTTCTATTCAGTAGTCAACACGTTGGTGAATATTGAACAAAATCCATGAGTTTAATATTAAAGTATACAGAGGATTCCATAAATGCCTCATTTGTAATTGTGGGAGAAGAAAAACTTCTCCTCTGCTCTTTTAGGTTTGATGGCTGGGTCTGTGAAATAAACTGACAGAAGAAAAGATGCATAAATTTATTCATTTTTAATATTGTGGTCATGGCAACATCACAGAAAAGCAAAAGTAAATACCCCCAAAATGATGATATTTGGGAATTTATATACTGTCTTAATAGGGGAAGGGTTGGGGGAGGTAGGCAATTTAGAAGAGAGTAAATGATTTTTAGAAAAGGTGAAGGGGCTCTTAGAAGAATAGATGGGAGATATGATAGTTTGCGACAAGGTTTGTCTGGGTGTGCTGTTGACTTCTACTTCCTTCTTTGGAGATAAGAGTCAATCCTTTCTGGTTGATGAAAACTCCTAGGGATTTATGACAGTTGAGCTCCTTTTGGAAGATCTGTCTTTAGGCAGATAAAGAGAGTTCAGAGAAAGCCTCTCACTGCATTTGCTGGTTTTCAAGTGCCTACAGCTCAAAATAACCCATACGCCAAAGCAGCGTGTTTTAGGGTGGCATGTCCTGAGCATCTGGGACCTGAGGACAGTGTGATAAGGAGGTGGCACAGCTGAATTTGTAACCCGTCGTCTGGTGCAGTGCATTTCCTGCAACTCTAAGATGACAATGGGTGTCAGAGTGAGGTGGGGGCTGCACTAACACGGAGTTTGTGAAACCCCCTTGCAGATTCCCATTCACCATCCTTTTGCCACTGCTATAACACATGTGTTTATAAAGTTATATCCGTACTTATGTTTTTATACCATATAGAGCTAAAGTATTTTCAAATGAGGAGAAGGCCAAGCTCATCAGTTGGTTGGGGTCTCTATTGTATATCCAGTGTCCCCTGCTCCTGGACTTACACTATAGCTTATGGAAGAGCCTGGCTATGACTTGAGTTTTGTAGACTGGGAGAGATTTTATTAGGAGGATGAGCGAGTGAGTATCGATGTCCCTCCTGGATTCAGGGATGGTCGTGGGCCGTGCAGACTGAAGCAGCACAGTCCGTGATAAGCCATGCTTATAGAATGTGTATCAGATTGTCTATCTAAGGAAGGAGGGAAACCAAGGCAAGCTCTAATTATGAGAAATTTGGGGGGTGGTTTATATTTACAGTCAAGGAGTGCAAAGAGGGGGAAGTCCAGCTAGAGTCCAAGCTGTAAGTTCATTGGCTTGAGGATGGGGAGAGATTCTTGGCAGATGTTCATTGGTCAGGAGATAAGTCTCAGTCTCCTGTCAATAAGGCATTTACTGGAAATCAGTGTCTCAGTTTTGAAGTTCTCTTCTTCAGGGTACATGTGCAAGATTCTACTTTTCTTATCCTCCAGGTCCATTTTAGATGAAATCCTTTCATAGAATCTTGCTGAGGTTCCAACTTCCATGAAATCTTAGCCAAAGTGGGACTTTATGAGTGAGAATTTTGAACTTTGAGAGCTTGAAATTCACTCTATAGGACTATGGTACAAGATTTTAGAGTGACTTTTAGCAGAATTAAGGAATGCTTCAGTTATTACATGACTTCCTTCCTAGTGTTTTGTGCATTTATGGACATTTTGCTGAAAATGAGATTATGGATGTATTAATTTTGTGAATGTTTTAGTGTTCACATTTGGTTTTATTTGTGTCTATGTTGTCTGTGATAAAAGCCAATAAATACTTAGCCTGTTTGGGGTTGATCTTGGTATTTTAATTCATCTCCATGATATTTAAGTATATCTTGCCTCCCTGAACTACCGTGGTTACATTGTTTTCTCACTTAATTATAATATAAAAATAACGACGCTTTTTCTTTAGTCCCAGAAATCCTGGATTGAAGGAGTGTTCAACAAGAGAGAATGTAGCAAAATCATACCTAGCTCAAAAGACCCTCACAGGTACAATTTTTAATTATATTTTTCATTTTAAAGCAACACTACTTTGAGAACTGTTTGTGGAAACTTAGAGGTGTGTTTTATCAAGAGGATTTAATCATATCTGTGAAGTTAGCGTTTATTTGTTTTTAATCAATATTTGTTTCTTTGTCTTTATAAAAATAATACCTGATTATTGTAGACAACCAGGTAAGATCAGGGACCTTGTCAGTTCGTGCCTTACTCCAAGCCTATGACAGCACCTGCTGCATAGACGACTCCTGATTAACATCTGTTTCATGACTTAATGAAGTATAAAGAAGAAGAATTTATCGAAATGACATCACTGTGATGGGGCCACTGTTACTATTGTGGTGGACTTCATTTCTTTAACGCTCCTGTTTCTCTTAGTGGGAGAAGAGAAATTAGGGAGGTATTATGCTAAGTGAAGCAAGTCAGTCAGAGAAAGACAAATACCATATGATTTCACTCATATGTGGAATTTAAGAAACAAAGCAAATGAGCAAAGGGGGAAAAAAAGGAGAGGGAGACAAACCAAGAAACAGACTCTTAACTAAGAGAACAAACGTGGTTACTGGAGGGGAGATGGGTGGGGGGATGGGCGAAATAGGTGAAGGGAATTAAAAGTACCCTTATCATGATGAGCACTGAGTACTGTATAAAATTGTTGAATCACTAAACACCTAAAACTAACATGACACTGCATGTTAACTATAGTGTAAGTAAAATAAAAAAAAAATTTAATTGAAAAAAAATTGGGGGAAATATCTAGTGCCGTATCCACACCACCATTCCATTTGCCACAACTTCTGAATACTGAATATTCAAAATATTGTGAATATTCCTTATTCCCAACTCAAGTGTTTATGGAAAATAGTGACAATAGTGACAGTTTGGGGTATTTCAGGACACTGTGTTTAGGTTATGCAGACAACTCCATGCTTTCCCCCATAGGCTTTTTGTTTGAGCAGATAACGGACAGCAGAATGGAATGACTTGAGTTTGACCACTCTGACTTGTTGAGAACCCTTCCGAAGCTCTACTTGCAGAACAAAGTTCAAAACAGCAGCCAGCGAAAGATAGGAGAATAAAGGGCTATGGAAAATTCCCCAGGGTAATTGGGTTCATGAAATTAAGATTGGGTGGCATTGCCCTTGGAGAGTAGAAATTAAAAGGAAGGGAAAAATAGAAGAGCAGTATTTTAATTAGGGGACTACTCTATTTTTAGATTCTTTTTAACATTTGACCTTACAATCATTTAAAGTTTCGAAATCACAGTTGTATGCTTATGAAGGGTAGCATGGTGCGGTCACTGAAATTCTTGTTCTTTGGGGATGACTAAAACAGTGTTCCTTGCCTTTGTTAAATATTTACTAGCTCCACCCTCACTGAATTACCTGGAGTTTGTAAGCCCCGTGATTGGAAGTTCTTATTTTACCCCCTTATAAAATGTTTACAGAATGGCAAGGTAAACTTGTTTTTTCCCTTCATCTCTTATGACATCTTGTAATGTGATGGTGGTTACAACAGAAGGCAGACTGAGCTCACGCAGTCCTGCTTCTATAAATGGAAAATCATCTTCCTAATCATCTTGAACCTAATAAAATGTGATAACCAAAGGCCATTATCCCGTAGACTCAAGAAGAATATCAATGATCATAATTCCATATTATAGAATGGTCCGAGATCTGCATTTTATGGGAAAAAGTAGTCTCTATTTTTATGGGATTGTGGAAAAAAAATTAGTGGATGCTTACGGATCTTCCTATGCCAGCCTTTTTCTTAGATCTCAGTAAGAATCTCAAAACTGTAGCTTTTCTGAAATTTTCTTCCCAATGGTGCAGAAGAAAAAGGTGGTAGTTCGTGATTTTAAATTTAGATGAAAGTTGATCTTTTATTGGTTATTTTTATACTTTCTAATAAGAAACAAATCTGACAGACTTGATTACAATGTCTTTGTTCCCTCTATATTTTGAATTTGTTGTTGAAGTGAAGCTTCTGAGAAAAGACGGTCCCAAAGGCTAGGGCAGGAAGAAGTGAAAGGCTGCAGTATTTGTTTGTGAATAATCCAGAATGACCCTGATTCTTTGAATACTGTCCTTTCTTCCATTGTTTTAACTAGTATTCTCTTCTAGTTAAAACTTCTTTATACCTAAAATAGGATCTTTGATGATCACAATGATCCCCCAACTTCAGAAGTTTCTTCTGAATCATAAAAAGAAAGATTAATAAGGATAATACTTATAATCATACCAACTGTCTTTTGATTTGATAGTGTTTTATGGTTTTACAGTAATATATATCATATAATTAATAGATAATATACATATTTAATACATAAATAACATACCATTATATGTTGTATATAAATATTTATATATTATGTCTATATATTATATATTTATAATTATGTAAATATATATTTTTCTTAATTCTCAGAATTCTCGAAAATTCTGTTATCTTCATAGTGTAATGACAATAACAGCCCCCATTATTATATATCCTGCAATGCACCACTGTAAGACACATTACACACATCATCTCAGGTAATCCTCTTAGTAACCTTATAGGCCAGGTATTACTTTCAAATGTGAAAAACAGTGCTTAGAGGAGTTGTTAAATCAGCGAGATTTCGATCCAGGTATTTAGGTTCCAAATTCAGTGTTCTGTTAATTAGGTCATGGTTGCTGCAGTGTAATTATATTTGGGAAATGGCATATGGGAATATTTGGGGAATGATATATGAGTACTCAGCAAACCCTGATTTTTAGACCAGGGAAAATGATGGATATTTATGGTATAAGCATTAAATATGCCTTCAAATATGTCAGTAGCCTAACAGAGGTTTTGTGTTTTTCATTCAGATGTACTGCAGGATGCCAGGTCTGCCAGAATTTAATCAGGTAAGACTTAGATAAATAAGATTTCTTTTAATATTTAGGAACTCTGTTTAAAACTTATTGGGACAGTTTTCTCATGTCTCGAACGGACTCAATGAAAGGGCTTTATCGGTGCATCCTATTTACCTTTCCAAAGGCAGTTTTTTGGGTTTTTTAAGATTTTTTTCATTTGAGAGAGAGAGTGTGGGGGGGTGGGTGCAGAGGAAGAGGGAGAAAAAAGCAGGATCCTCCCTGGGCAGGGGCCTGACACGGGGCTTGGGGCTTGGTTAGGATCCCAGGACCCTGGGATCATGACCTGAGCTGGAGGCAGACACTTAACTGACTGAGTCACCCAGGTGCTCCTCGAAGGGAAGTTTTAAAAAAGAAATGTGGGAGTTTTTTGAAGGAGAGTGATTATTTGAATGCAATAGATAGATGACTTGAATTACTGAGATATGTAAACGGCAAGGGCCTTTGGCAAGAGCTTCTACCAATTGAAATACTTGTAAAGCGTCCCATTTGCTTATGTTATATTTTATTTGTTTATTTGAGAGAGCGAGCAAGAGAAGAGTGGTGGGGGGGTGTGGAGAGGCAGAGGGAGAGGGAGAGAATCTTTTTTTTTTTTTTTAATATTTTATTTATTTATTCGACAGAGATAGAGACAGCCAGCGAGAGAGGGAACACAAGCAGGGGGAGTGGGAGAGGAAGAAGCAGGCTCATAGTGGAGGAGCCTGATGTGGGGCTCGATCCCATAACGCTGGGATCACGCTCTGAGCTGAAGGCAGACGCTTAACCGCTGTGCCACCCAGGCGCCCCCGAGGGAGAGAATCTTAAGCAAGCTCCATACTCAATGTGGAGACTGATGCAGGACTCCATCTAACAACTCTGAGACTATGACCTGAGCCTAAATCAAGACTCAGACACAACTGATTCATCCAGGTCCCCCTATATTTTATTTGGATAATGAAGATGGTTTGTTCAGCACTGTATTTGGTCTATGAATTGTGAGTGATGTGTGCTCATACCAAGCTATATTCTGACACCAGTTTTGACACGTGTGTGTGTGTGTGTGTGTGTGTTTCCAACACAACACCAGGTAATTAACTAAATCCTGCCACTATCTACCTGGAGATAGCATCAGGTCCCATAGGTTAAGAGCTCAGTCCTATAAGACTATCCTTCCTCCCCACACTTCAGGTGCCAATCACAAGTCCACATTATCACCTGTGCTTCTGACTGATAGGCTGTGGATCAGAGGTTCCCAAGAACTCTTCCATGGGTTCAATTAGTTTGCTAGCAAGGCTCCCAGATCTCAGAGAAACATTTACTTACATTTACCAGTTTATTATAAAGGATGTTATAAAGGATAAACAGCCAGATGGAGGGGATGCATATGGCCAGCTATGTGGGAAGGGGCGTGGAGCTTCTGTGCTCTTTCTGAGCAAGCCACTCTTCTAGCCCCTCTACATGTTCACCAAGCTGAAGTCTCTGAACGCCATCTTTTGGGGCTTTATGGGGGCTTTATTACATAAGCATGTATGGAGACAGGGCTTATGGCTTATAAGGCAGTAATAGTCTAAATGAGGTCATAGAGGTGGGACTCTAATCTCACAGGAATGGCGTCTATAAACGAGGAGACACAAGAGCTCTGTCCCACCTCTATGACCTCATTTAGACTATTACTGCCTTATAAGCCATAAGCCCTGTCTCCAAATACAGCCACATTGGGGATTAGGACTTCAACATAACAAATTTTGGGGGACACCATTCAGTTCCTAACAATGAGTGAAGAGTTTCCATTTGACTAACCTCTTTTACCTTTCCTCAAATTATTTTTTCTTTCTTTTTAGTAATTATTTAAAATTTGCTAAAATTGAAAGCAAGCATAAGACTATATTGAAAAGAAGTGAAAAGGCTTCATTTACTCCTCCTGCTTCCTACTTTATTCTCCAGAACCTTTCCCTGGCAATATTTTCCTAACTTGGCAATCTTTAGAGGTAACTAATGTGAACGATACTAGAAAAATGTTGATTTCACACTGTCCAGAAATTAAAAGTTGTTGAAACTTATACTTTTTGCACTTAGCTAGGAACTAGTTTGATTTTTTTCATGTGGAGAGTGAAATGTCCCGGTGTTAGTTACTGAGCAATCTGTCCTAACCATTTCTGCTGTCGTTTCTGTTACACAACAAATTCCCATATGTCTATGGTTCTGTTTCTAAGCTTTTTATTTATTTATTTATTTTATTTTATATTTTTTTTAGTGTCATTGATCCTTCTGTTCCTAGTAAATGCCACTGTGCTTCATTATTACAGTTTTGTAATATATCTTGGTATCTGATAGGGCAAGTCCTCTATATTTTATTCTTTTTTTTTTTAATCATTTCACTCTTTTAGACAATTTATACATCCGTATGAATGTTAGAATCACAGGGCACCTGTGTGGCTGAGTTGGGGGTCTGTCTTCGGCTCAGGTCATGATCTAAGGGTCCTGGGATCAAGCCCTGCATCGGGCTTCCTGCTCAGAAGGTTGTCTGCTTCTCCCTCTGCCCTTCCTTGTGCTCTCTCTTTCTGTCTCTCTCTCTCTGTCTCAAATAAATAAATAAAATCTTAAAAAAAAAAAAAAAAGAATAGCTTTGTCAAATTCCCTGAAAAATCCTTTTAAGATTTTGATGGGTAGGGGCCCCGGGTGGCTCAGTCGTTAAGCGTCTGCCTTCCGCTCAGGGCGTGATCCCAGCGTTCTGGGATCGAGCCCCGCATTGGATTCCTCTGTTGGGAGCCTGCTCTTTCTCTTCTTTCTCTGCCTGTCTCTCTCTCTGTCAAATAAAAAAAAAATCTTAAAAAAAAAAGATTTTGATGGGTATTTAATAGAATTTATAAAAACAATTTGGGAGGGAATTGGTATTTGACACCTTTATATTGATTCTCAAGGTGAGCTTTTAGTTAATGATGTATAATTTGGAAGTTTTTGAAAGTTTTAACTAAAAGGATAGACATGGAAGCTTTTTAAAAAAAAAGTTCAGGGGTAATTGGTTTCTTCTATGGGATCATCATGCAATAGTTTAATGACCTGGTAAAAACTGGAATAAAACTACATTGATTCAAGTCAACTGGATTAGGCTAAAAAAATACGTAGAGCAAAGTGGGTTCAAACTGAAGAATGGTTAGTGATTTAACTTTCCAGGTGTGAATTATGGCTGCCTCCATTCATTCATGTTCTGTTTAGAAAAAGCCACAGTGAAATGAATCGTTCAGCTTATGAATAGATGTTTTTCCATTTTGAAGACTAACCCTCGTTCCGAAAGATAACCAGGTGATATATTTCTCTCTAGTAGATGCCGACTATGTATATTCTGTACATTTGAGATTATTCCTCCACTCATTGAGTCAAGAGCCCTTCCATATATAGAACTTGATCCTCTGACTTCTTGTTGTCATCTTGGTTCCTTGCTTACTTGAACCCAACAACTTGTACACGTTTTTATGTTGCTTTTCACACATACACACACAAAAAAGCTTGAATCACTTATAAAGCCAAATAACCTCTTTGTATATAATATATGAAAGTTCTGTATGCTCAAATTTTAATTTTTCCTTCTGATTTTTTTAATTCACAAAACACAAGAACCTTATCGTCCTTTCACCAATATGATTATTATTATATTTTGTTAGTTTTTATGTAGTTCTAGTTTCAAAGAGATTTAACCTTCTAATTTGCTTCATTTTGTTACATAGTGGAAATTATGGCTATGTACCTGAAATAGTTTTTAAAACTTTTAATTATTTGCAGGAACATTTATTGAATTTTCCTTCCTTTGCAATTATATCACATATATTTATTATTTAATTTATATTTATAGTCAAGCCTCATTCATGTCTCTTTTCTTGTGGTAGCTGTATGTTTACGTATTTCTCTGAAGTTGAATCTTTTTTGACATTGATTAATATTCTTTTGATGTGCATGTTACATTTTACATGAAGACATTTTCTGACTCAATCCTTAAGTATATTGCATGTTAGAGATTTTTAGTTTTTTTCTTAACCTTGTTGAGATATAATTGACATAAAATAAACCGCACATATTTAAAATGTACAATTTGATTTTTTTTACCATCTTAACCATTTTTTTTTTTTAAAGATTTTATTTATTTATTCGACAGAGATAGAGACAGCCAGCGAGAGAGGGAACACAAGCAGGGGGAGTGGGAGAGGAAGAAGCAGGCTCATAGCGGAAGAGCCTGATGTGGGGCTCGATCCCGGATCGCCGGGATCACGCCCTGAGCTGAAGGCAGACGCCTAACCGCTGTGCCACCCAGGAGCCCCCCATCTTAACCATTTTAAGTGTATAGCTCAGTGTGTTAAGTATATTTCCATTGTTGTGCAACAGATCTTCAGAACATTTCATCTTGCAAAACTGAAATTCTATGTCCATTAAACAATAACTCCCCATTGGCCACTCCTCCCAGCCCTTGGCAACGACCATTCTGCTGTCTGTCTCTGTGGATTTGACTACTGTAGGTACCTCAGATAAGGGGAATCATACAGCACTTGTTTTATGACTGACTTATTTCATTTAGAATAATATCCTCAAGGTTTATCCCTATTATAGCGTATCATGGGATTCCTCCCTTTTTAAGGCTGAATAATATTCCATTATATGTATACGCCACATTTTATCCATTCATCTGTCAACAGACACTTGGCTATTATGAATAATGCTTTATAATATTTAACATGGGTGTGCACAAGATTTTTAGTATTTTTTTTAAACATTCGCTAGATGATATTTATTTATTTATTTATTTATTTATTTTAAAGATTTTATTTATTTATTCGACAGAGACAGAGACAGCCAGGGAGAGAGGGAACACAAGCAGGGGGAGTGGGAGAGGAAGAAGCAGGCTCCTAGCGGAGGAGCCTGATGTGGGGCTTGATCCCATAACGCCGGGATCACGCCCTGAGCTGAAGGCAGATGCTTAACCGCTGTGCCACCCAGGTGCCCCTCGCTAGATGATTTTAATGTGCAGCTAAGGGAGAGAACCACTGAGGGTGTTTTTAAGCTCAGAAGAAATCTAGTGATATAAATCTTAATGTGAAGTTGTAAAAAAATTATTCATATGTGCCATCTCTATATTACCCTAGAAAAGTGTAGAAACGTTACATCTGTTTTCTGTTTTGAAGTGTGTTTTCTATTCTGAAACTGGTTTCCATCCCATCTTTAAGGTGTTACTGTGGGCGACTGATTGGAGACCATCATGGGATAGATTATTCCTGGACCATCTCAGCTGCCAACGGTAATGAAAATGAACAATGGTCTGTTGAAAAGCACACGACGAAAAGCCCTACAGATACGTTTGGCACTATTAATTTTCAAGATGGAGAGCACACCCACCACTCCAAGGTACGCTAATAACTCACATTACTTTGCTAGTTTTTAACAGAGGATAACCTCCAAATGTTTCTCGAAATTGTATCTCCAAGTGTAAATGATCAGATGACTGGGTTTTATTGCAAAAATGATCCGTATTATTGACCTGTTCACAAAAATGACCTGACCCTTCTTCTTTTCTGTGTGAGGGACATGGTACCTTTCCCAGGTATGGCGTGGCCAGCTCTTTATTTGACCTCTTTTAGCAAGCTTATGCCTTCTCTATGGGAGAATGCCTTATTGCTCTTTAGACAGTTGCCAAAGGCTGCCCTTTTCTTAAGGAATGGAGAAAAGTTGCTGCCAAAGAGATGGTTTTAGCTGAAGCATGGCCATAGCAATTACTAGTAGCTCGTGGCTGTTCAGGCCTGCTCCGTCCTTGTGAGAGGAAATGCGGAAATCTCTCTCTGTATCTCCCCCAAGTGATCGTCCGTAGGTTTTCCAGGCCGGTTTTGTTCCTGTCTCTAATACGATAATTTTGCATGTAATTTGCCCAATACGGACAGGCCAGCTATCTCTCAGGTGTGTTTTCTTGAGCTTGTTAACCACCTGCTGCTTTCTCAGAGGCAGATTTCCCTGGGGAATCTGCAGGGGCGTCCACCTCAGGAAAGCCAAGACTCCGCTGGACCCTGGAGTCTGACCATCGGTTGGGTGAATTTGAAACAACAGATCGTAATAAAGCAGTCATCATCAAGTCTCATAATGCAGTTTTACAGTAATCTACATTTCCAGTTATTAATCCTCTTGCACTTAGCTTTGTGTGTTGATATTCTCTTTAGTTGGTGAGGAAACTGCCTTTATTCTTCTCTGTAATCCTTTTTGGAAGCTGACTCTTACAGAACCCTGTACGTCATTTTCCCCTTCCGTTTTAGTCTTCCTCCTTTTGCTTTTATGTTTACTTATAATCACCTTCATTTCCTCATTTTTTCATCCATTTGACAACGATTTATTAGGTGCTCGTACGTTGCTATGCCCCAAAGAGTATATGTTCCATGTGCTAACATTGCTTACAGTCTAGTGAGGGTAACAGGAAATAAATATACTATTACCACAGGGGGAGGGGAAATGCTCCAGATGTGAATATAGGATTCTTCGAATAAATGGAAAGGGTAACTCCTGTTTTTCTGGGGCAGTGTGTGTGTCAAGGAAGCCATCGGGAAGTAGGCACAGCTAACCTGAGATCAGAAAGGTGAGTGAGGTGTTCGGTGCCAGGTGAGGCAGAGGGCTAAGAACACTGGGCTTGTGGGAGGGCCAAGAGAAAATATGGTGCACATAGGAGAACTGAAAATATGGTTCAACAGATCTCCTGATCCCTCATAGATTTTATGCTTACCATTAGATTGCCATTACATCCTGAGCACCTGAATGCATTTTATTTGATCTCTCAGAAGACACTACCTTTTATATTTAAGCCCAGAATTGTTCTTATTTACGGTGAGAGGCAGGAAAGCTTTGAGAGCTGGTTATTTATCTCCCATCCCTGCATTCCCTTCCCGGTCTTATCCCTCCCACCTCATTCTGTGAAGGATTTGAGGAGAATCTATGCCCGTGAGAATCTGCCAGTTAGTTATAAAGGAGGGGGAGGGGGAAAGAAAGTCATTAACCTTTAGCACCATCTTTGTTTGGCCTTTGGAAGAAAAACTAGTGCTGATAATTTAGTTAATCAAGGTTGTTTATCTGAGATCTCAAGGAGGAGTATCTGCTAGGACTCAAAGGACTTCTAGATGAAAGAGAGAGGCACCTGGGAGAAAGAGTTGCGCTAGGGGAATCACGTCAGAGCTGCCCCTGCCTGCATTCACAATTCGGAGCAACACAAACCATGTCACAAAGGTCAACTTGTGTATTTTCCTACTACTTGGATATGTAAGAAAGCCATGGCAACTCATTTTCCTCACTTACAAACTGAAGGTTCTATTACATTCTGTGATGGCTGTCCCAACTCGATGTCAACTTGATGTTCAGAAATTCCAACATTTTAATAATTAAATAAAGGGATTATGTTTTAAGAATTTCAAAGGTGAATAGACCATTGTTTTAAGTCACTGTTACATCCTGGAAGATAGGTCATAATTCTATTTGCATATGGATGAAGATCTCCACCCGTGGTTCTTTTCGGTGTAGTTTTCTAATTCCTGGTTTCTTATCGTCCTTACTCCTGTAAATCTGACTTGGTGGTCGTGTTGGTTAGCGTATGCTTGAGGAGGGCAGACTCATCTCAGTGTGGTTTCAACAGTCTGTATGTGGCTGCATCTACTGGAAAAGAGAGCCAGCTATACACCATGATCTTAAGCAAAACACAAAATGATTCTGCTCCTACCTGCTGATTCGGATTTCTCTCCCCTTTGCTTTGGGTTACATTGACTAGACAAAAATATGACTCTGGTGAAAAGTATCTATTTTGGAAAAAGACATTTTCAGAGGGATAATTATATATAAAGGGAATGGTTAGAATGTGAAGTTTATAGTAAATTAAATGTACATGCTCCCAGATAATACTCTGATTTAAATTGTGGAAATATATGAAAGAGTTAAGTAAATTAAAAGTCATAGTGATGTGGTTTTGGAATATAGGTGAGGGTTCGGTGGGGTGAGGTCTGGAGCTGATGACCGCAAAATGGTGGCGAGCAGGTGTGGTGGTAGGGGCGGGGGGGGGGGGGGGGGCAGGACCCATGGGCAGAAAGAGCTGCTGCACGGGGGTCTTTCGGAGTGGCTGATTATATACTTAGGAGTTGGGGGAAGGAAGGAAAAGGAGGTGTCAAAAGAACTTTCATATGCTAAAGAAGACCTATAAGATAATAGAGACCTTGCCAGTGTCAAGTTAAGGTTGTTTTCCCCTCTAGCAAGGTATTAACATTAAGATAGTTGGGAGATCCCTGGAAGACTGTCACACATGTACCACGAAGGAGTGGGGGGTAGATGGGAGGTGGCAGGGTGTCAGCTTGTGCTTTGTCCAGCTAGCCTTCTGCTCCCTCATCAATAGCATGTATGAAAAACCCCATTTCACCTATTTCTAAAAGCTTTTTTTTTTAATGGGTTTCCTGGAGTAGTGGTTTTTGCCAGTTTGAAGTATTTCTGCCTCATCTCAGACCTTCTAGAGAACATTCATTGGTGGGCCAACCCTGAAAGCCAGAGGAAGCCTTCCTACCGTGACTTGTAATTCCCAGAAGGAACTTAGAGGGGGTGTGGGATCCTTTCAAAGTAAATGTTTCCATTATACAAAGATGAACTTTTAAAGAAATCTCAGACACTTCCTTTTAAGTTTTGGCCATTTCAGTCGCCCTGCTGTGTGCTCATTGTTACTGGTATGTAGTTTTTCCTATTTTATGTACATGTGTCTATTCATGTCTTCCAGTATATTAGGACTTCTTATGACACAAAGTTGGATCATCTGTTACATTTAATGTTGAAAGAGTGGAAGATGGAACTGCCAAAGCTGGTGATCTCTGTCCACGGGGGCATCCAGAACTTCAAGATGCCCTCCAAACTTAAAGAGATCTTCAGCCAAGGTTTGGTCAAAGCTGCAGAGACAACAGGAGCGTGGATAATAACGGAAGGCATTAATACTGGTAAAGTGCACTCTCTGCTTCACATAAAAAAAAAAAAATCCCTCTTTCTAATTGAATCAGGTAGTATGGCACCTAATCTCTGCTCCTCAGTGCTCTCGGGGCACATGGTGGCATGAGAAAGACGAAAAGCATAGTACTAGGAAAAAAAACCCAGAAGAATCATAGACCTTTCCTGGAATGCGTTTCTACCATTGTTAAAATAATGCTATTTTAACACAACTGTGGGTAAACTTCTGGCAAAGAAATAGTCTTTTCATGAACTTTAGACTCCGGTGAGGTTTGAAAGGACTCGGAATTCTTGCAAGTATGGAGTGTGCAGGCTTGGGCATGAGCTAAGCTTACCAGAGGGTCAAATTCAACAACAAAAATACAACTGAGTAAATTTGAAGATCTAATTGGCTTTATAAAGCAATTCCTGAATTAAGCAGCATCCCATTTAGCAAGTAAAGAGGTGCTCACAGAAGTTGTACAAAATGGAAGGTTTTTGTAGGAAGGAGGGTGAGGCAAGGAAGTTATTTGCAAAAGAAAAGGAAGGGTTGTTCCAAGCAAGGTCATCTTCCCTCAGAGGGAATGGGGGGCGGGGAGCAGTCTAACCATCCAGATTACCTCATCTTCCTTTGCGGGGTGGGGTGGGGGGTGGGGTGGTAGGATGAGGAGAGTCCTTGTGACAGATTGAGCGGTTAAGACTAAGTTTTTGGGGGAGGTTGGAACTGCAGTTAGGTTAGGTTAGGTATGAAGCCCCAGTTTGATAACTTGGTTTAAGTGATTCCATTTTGGGCCCTTAGTTTCCCTTTTTAACAACACAGGCTTTCTTTTACTTACTGCTCTTGTGTGTATGTGTGTGTGTTTTAACATTTAGGTTAGGACCAATTAAGGAACACAAATATAATAGTGTGAAGATTATTGGAATAGTTCATATAAGCAAAAGAAATGAGAAATGAGGCATACTTGAAGCTTTCTTAAACAATAATCAGGATCTGACCCCGTTCAACCACAACTCCGTAGGGCCTGACTACTCAGGGAGGGACAGCTGGACCAGCAGCATTGGCATTACCTGGGAGCGTGCTGGGAATGCAGATCTCATACCTTTGCAGACCAGCAGGACCAGAATCTGCATTCTGACAACATCCGCAGATGATTCTTCTGCACATTTAAATTTGAGAGATGTTGCTTACCAGCTTCTGCCTATTCTTGAGCTGCTTCTCTACTGTACTTGAACATTATCTGGCATGAATATTTGACATTTAATTGAATGCGCAAGCACTTGGATAGGTGCTGTGGGTGAAAGGTGCTGGGCTTAGTGATAAGGCAGACTGTGATAACAATGAGCAACTAACTACAATCAGTGCTGACTGGGTCATAGTTGAGATACAAAGCAAGTGTTTGGGAGTACAAGGAAGAGGAAGACACATTCCAGTTCCACCTGAGGACACTCAAGAAGGCATGGAGAAGGATATAGCACTTGGCGTTGGCCTTGAGGGAAGGGTAGGAAGGAGCATCCTAGACAGAGGTGGCAGTTCAAGGCCAGGCACACGGCTGGAGGTGAAGGCACATGTAGAAAGAGGAGATAAGGCTATAGGCTGGATGTGCCATGTGGCAGAGAACAGGAACAAGGGAGACTGGAGCCAGACTCGGTGCCACGCCAATGGACTGACATTTTATTCTCTGTGTAGTAAGGGGTCCTCAGAGGAATCTGGATAGGAGAATGGGTAGGGAATGACATAGTCAGATCTGGTTTTATAGAGGGTCTCAGTAGACAATATGTAGTAGGATCACATGTGGGATGCTGACATACGTCCGCCAGCACCACCATGCTGGGAGCCCAGGCCAAACCTACGGAGTCCAAATCTCTATTGCAGTAGATGGCTGCACAGCTGATACTGATATGTGCCTGTGGTCCAGATCCCCGATTCTAGACAATGACTCTGGGGAAAGTGTACAAAATCGGGTGACGGGGAAGATGCCAGAGAGGGGGGAATGATTAGGTGCCGTGCATCAGATGCATGCGATAGGTAGAGTTTTTGTTCATTTGTCTCTGTGCTAATGACACAGGGCCAGCACTATATATGAGAAGAGTAAGCGGAGCAATGCAGTGTTGTCATTAAAAGGCAGAGTAAGCCAATCTCAAAGGCTACATGCTGCACTATTCTAACTATATGACATTCTGGAAAAGGCAGAACTGGAGACAGAGACAAAGACCAGTGGCTGCCCGGGGTTGTGGCAGGGTGACGAGTAAATGGAACGCAGAGGATTTTGAGAGCAGTGAAACTGTTCTGCATGATACTGCAGTGATGGCTTAGATCATTATGGGTTTGTTCAAGCCTGTGGAATCTACAGCACCTGTTCCTAACGTAAACTGTGGTCTGTGGGTGCTCGTGATGTGTCAGTGCAGGTTCAGCAGTTGTAACACATCTACCATGCTGGGGCGGGGGTGTAACAGTTGTGGGAGGCTGTGTATGGGTTCGGGGTACAGGCGAGGTCTGTACTACTGGCTCAGTTTGATGTGAGCCTAAAATTGCTTAAAAAAATAGAGTCTGTTTAAAAAAAAAAAAGTCAGATACCCTGGATTGGAATCCAAGCTCTACAAACGACCAGCTCTACAACGTTGGGCAAATCATTTAACTTCTTTATGACTCAATTCTTGCCTATAAAATAGACCACATAAAGTTAACGTTTCTACTGAAAGTGTAAATACTTGTAAAACACTTAAAAGAGCACGTGGTGCATTGTAAGAGTTTGGTCAGTGCTGGCTATTATTATTGTTGTTATTATGAATTCCAGAAGGTCAAATGTGAATGCATTAGTTCTGGAATATTTATGTGTATAAAGCTATTAATTTGCTTCAATGAAGCAAGGGCCATATCTGCAGGATGTTTTGCTGGGGCAGTTGAGAAGGTTAGAGAAAAAAACATACTTAGAACATTCATGTTGACCCTACAGGACTTTCTGGTCAGTCAAAAATAGGGGCAGGACTGAGGTTGTAAGCAAAAAGTGCCCAAAGGGAGAGGAGAATTGTTCAGGTAAAGAGGTCAGCGATAGGAGAAAGAGGTGTTACAAGAGAGCAGAGGAAACCAAGATATCAGAAATTCATTCCACTGTGCCCGCAACTTTCCCTAAGAATGGCCCTTTGCATATACCCACCCATTTGTCTCCTTCCAGCAGTCATGGTATTTTGCATGATTCGTGTGTTCAGGTTTGATCTCTATTGTTCATAGGCGTGTCCAAACATGTTGGGGATGCCCTGAAAGCCCATTCCTTCCAGTCCTTGAGAAAAATCTGGACCGTTGGAATCCCTCCTTGGGGCGTCATTGAAAACCAGAGAGATCTTATTGGAAAAGATGTAAGTAGAGAACCCTTTCACAACAAAAGGAAATGAATGTGTATCTAATTGCCAAGTCAGCACTATACCTGGTATCCAAAAGACATCTCGAATGTAATATACCCCAAACCAACTATTGGCTTCCTACTTGCCCTGTCTTAGAAAATGATGATCTTATCCTTGTTCAAGCCAAAAACCTTGGACTAATCCTGGAATGATCTCTGTCTTATACATCAAACCTAATCCATCAGTAAATTATCTCAGCTTCACTTTACCTTTTTTAAAGATTTTATTTATTTATTTATTTGAGAGAGAGAGAGAGAGATAGCAACAGAGATAGTGAGAGTGAGCATAAGCAGGGAGGAGAGGGAGAAGCAGGCTCCCCGCTGTGCAGGGAGCCTGATGCGGAGCTCAATCCCAGGACCTGGGATCATGACCTGAGTCCAAGGCAGACACTTAACTGACCGAGCCACCCAGGTGCCCTAGTTGTTTGATTTCATTATCCAGAAAAGTTCCCTATATTGTGATGGGTCGAGATGTCTCTTGGGTCATTTTCAGTCTTTTGTTGTTGTTGTTAGGGAGGGGAGGAGGGGCTGAGGAGAGATGGAATCCCAAGCAGGCTCCATATCCAGCATGGAGCTTGATGTGGGGCTGATCTCACAACCCTGAGATCATGACCTAAGTCGAAATCAAGAGTTGGATGCTTAACCAGCTGAGCCACCCAGGTGCCCCTCAGTCATTTTTAATCTATGGATTTTTCCTTCATATCTCTCTCTCTCTCTCTCTCTCTCTTTTTTGGGGGGGTGCAATTTATTTGTTAAAGAACTAGGTCATTTTTCCTGAAGAGTTTCCCATAGTTTGGATTTTGCAGATTTAGCCCGTTATAGTAGGGTTTAGGGTATTTCTCTGTCTTTTGTCTTTCCTGTAAATTGGTAGTTTGATCCAAAGATTTGATCAAATACATGATTTTTTGTGCAAGTTTACGCCATAAGAGATGTGTCCTTCCCCTTGTAACTTAGGATCATCTTTCTTTTTATGATGTCCTTGCCTAGATTCATGATCTCAACTGAGTTGCAAGTGCTGATATTTAATTTTAGTGTTCTTTCTTTCTTTATTAGCTTAAACACTCTACAAAGAGAAACATTTTCTCATCAACCATTTGATTTACCTTGTGGTATAGTTGTATGGGAAAGGGCAGAATAAATGCTTGATTCTTTCTCTTTATTTTCCAGCTTTCAAAGCAATGATTCATTATCTACCATCCTCCAAGGTGAAGAGTGATATTTGTTTTGGTTCATGAATTGAAACATATCAAATATTACATATGTTTCAATTCATCTAGTCTAGTTATTACTCTTAATTATGCTCAAATTGCCCCATTTTGGCCAGTGGAAACTTTTCAAGTTGTCTCCTGAGTCCTTTTAACACAATTCTAATTATTTTTCATTGCTTCCTTGTGTTTTAGTATAGAAAAAAGTTCCAGGCTAACTGTATATTTTTTGCTCCTTGAGAAATGCCTGGTTGTTTTTAGTGGGAAATTATATTCCTGGGGCCAAGAGTGCATTCTGATTTGTCATGCCTAATAATGTTCTACTGTACTATAGTACTTTAATAATATTATAATTTAACCTTTCCTCTATTATTGCACATTTTTTGCTTTTATAAAAAAATGATATTAATGCTGGGATTAGATACTTCAGATGTAATAAATCTATCTATCTATTATTATTATTATTATTATTTTGCTTTCTGGTGTCAGTGTCACATTTAGGTACTAACAAAGGTAACTTTAAAGACTAATGTTGATAAAATTTATAGTGCTTTTCCCTTCATTATTTCTTTTAAGCTTCACAGTGACCCTCTGCTGTAGGAATTATTATTTTCACTTATACATGAGAAAAGTAAGCTGAGAAAGGAGACAAGAGTTACCCCGATTTAAAATTAGGAAGTAGAAGAGTCTAGACTTAAACAGGGTCCCTCTCACTCCAAACACTGTGGTTTTGTCTCTAAAAACAAATAAAAATTGGAGTAGCTTAAGGAAGAGTTCACAAATATTAATAAAGATCTGGATGTTTTATATTGAATGGATGGATCTCCATTCAGTTGGTTGGTGATTACTCTTCATTTCATTTGAAATACTAGAAAAAAAAGTGTTATCACAATATTGTTTTGGAATAGATCTATTGAAAAGCATATTTTTTGGATAGTGATGTAGTCTGTGTACCTGTGTACCTTTTTGAACTGTTTTATAATGACCTGAGACAAGGTAAATACAGAAATTAAAAATAAGTATTTAGAACCATTTTTAGTAATGTGGCAGTGCTGTGACATCTAAGCATATGGTCAGTGGGCTTATCTTGCTGAGCATGGCATGTGCAAGAGTTGTTGAACTTGTGTCATGAGTCCCATGTAGCATGAGCTGCATACTGGTTACACATAGTAGGACCACACACCAATCCCAAAAGATGGGAGATTAAAGAAAACAAATTGATCCTTCACCACAAATATCTTGAGAAACAGTGCTGTAGGTAGCAAGTAGTACTTATTAACCTTGGCAGGAACTCCATGGTTCATGGACAAGCCTTATGGAGCAGGTGAGCCCAGGGAAGGAAGGACCTTGAGCTCTGACCCTCTCTTATCTTCACTGTCTTCTAGGTGGTGTGCCTGTACCAGACCCTGGGTAACCCCCTCAGCAAGCTCACCACACTCAACAGCATGCATTCCCACTTTATCTTGTCCGACGATGGGACTGTGGGCAAGTATGGAAATGAGATGAAGCTCAGGAGGAACCTGGAAAAGTACCTCTCTCTGCAGAAAATACACAGCCGTGAGTACAACAGGGGCTCAACCACTGGGGCCTGGTTGGGGAGCTGCTATGGAGAAAGGCACCCCTTTGTCATCCATACCGAGTGGAGAGGTCCAAGCTGGTCCCTGCCTTAAATTAACACATGTGAACCCACAGCCAGAAGAAAGCAGGATGTGAGGTGGTGAGGAATTATGGGTGACAGGAGAAAGGAAGAAATCTTGGGGGACACCATATTCAGGAGAGGTTTTCTGCAACAGTGGAGACTTCAGCATAGCCTCCAGCTGTCCATAGGGTAGGATGGGTGGAGGATGGTTGTGTGTGGGGGAGAAGATTGACGCCAGAATGGGAATGACTAAATAGCAGTCAAGAGACTGGCTTGAGAAGAGGGAGGGTATGAGTTTGACCATCAGAGAAGATGGCATTTTGTATATGGTGGCATGTCTCAGATAGGGAAGGGTTAAGACCAGACAGGGCTTTTAGAAATAGGGACCTTCGAAGGTTTCAGTGTTATGTACTACTTCCAGGGATGCTTCCATATGACCATTTTGGTAGCGTTTAAAAACAAAATGCGGCTGAGTAAATTTAAAGATCTTACTGGCCTTCCTCAGTGATTCATCAGTTGGGCAGCATCCCATCTGGCAGATAGGGAAGAGTTCCAAGGAGCTGGACAGAATGGAAGACTTTTATAGGCAGAAGGAGGTGTGGCAGGAGACTTATTCTAACAAGGAGTGGATTGTTTTGGGCAAGGTCACCTTCCTTTGAGGGAAGGCGGGGTGGGTGTGGGAGTCCTACCAGGCAGATTACCTCACTAACGCCAACCAGGTAATTCCAGACTGACTGGTTAAAGGTTACATTCCTGGGAGAGGTTGCGACTGCAATTAGGTCAGGTATTATGTCTTGGTTTGTTGATGTGGAGCTTAGCACAAGTGACTCTATTTTGGACCTGTTGTCTATTTTTTAATAGTAGTATCTATAGGAGGGAGAGGGGAGGGGAGGGCCAGAATCAGCAAACATCCTCGGTGGAGAGGTGGAAAGATAGGTGCTCCCTGGAGAAATGGAGACTTTTAGTCCAAGGCAGCAGAAAGTGAACTTCTGCCTCTTTCCATGAGTTAAATCTTCCACAAAATATTCCCATCCTTGGGGTCGAAGACCTGGGAGCCGAGACCATAGGGAGGCTCAAGTCCTCTTCAACCTTTGACTTTGGCCTTACATGCTGAATGTCCTTTGAGTTTTTAACCTTGATCTCCTGAGGCAGCAGAATGTAGGAGGTCAGATCAGAGCTCTGTCATCTACTGTCTATGATCTTGGCCAAGGGAGTTAACATCTGTTAGACAGTTTTCTTAATATAAAAGGGAAGGAACTGTCTACCTTTTGTTGTGAGAGTTAATTGAGATGATGTATGCTTGCTGTGCCTAGGATAGTGTTGGGTGCATTGTATGCCCTCAATACATGTCTGTGTCTTTCTTTCCTGTTATCCTCCTTTGATACAGGTGTAATCTCCTTGTTGGGGGAGGGTGGTGTGGGAGGGACCCTGGGAATTGTTGCCAGTGACTTAGAGCTTAGTGTGGATGAAGGTTGGACGCTCATTTAGGTAAGGAAAGAGGAGAGAGGATCAGGTATGTGGTCCCCTGTGGAGTGGGTGTGGGTGGGGGGAAGGGAGACCCACAGAGGAGAGCAGAGGAGGATAGGTCAGAGACAGGCCTGAAGAAGAGTCCCCGCAGGGAGGGCTCCTTTAAACGTCTGAACTCTCAATTACCTGAAATGTCCTGTTGCCTCTGTTGACCCATGCTCAGCACAGAAATTGCTTAGGGGCTTTGTACAGCATCATGATGTGTGCCCCAGGAGAGCAAAGTCTGTCTTTCTTATTCCCTGCCGATTCTCCATTTGTGGATACAACCTGAAGCTTGCATATAGCATCAAGTAACGTTTCTGCTTTCAAAGATCCTGAAACTTGGGACTTACTTGGAGAGTTTCACTTTGTGTGTAAAAGAATGTGGAGTCCATTCCAGTGATTGGTAACATTTATTATTCTAAGGAGAACCAATATGAAGGAGCAAAAATAGTAAGGCACCTACACCCACACACATAGGAAAGGAAGAAAGGAAGGAGAGAGAGAAGAACGAGGAAGAGGAGGAGAAGGAAGAGAAGAAAGAAAGGAAAGGAAAGCCCCCAACAGACCCCAAATTCTTACATATCCAAGCTGATCTTCATGCCCACCATGCTCACTAGGGAAGCTTTCTACCATATTTGTATTGCTTAAAAAGGGTTTATTTGGATGGAATGAAAATAGTTAAATATTTTGTTGATTTCTTTTATTTCTTTTCACCTGGACTTCTTGGAGTCCCTGGAAAACCCTTGATATTGGCCAAGAGTACTTATAGTGCTCCCCCCAAAACCCTGACATCATAAAATTGCTATAGGAATTCTGTGTGTAGCCATTTGAAATGTGCCCAATGTCAGTTCCTAAGCCCCTGAGGATAGACAGGATAGGATCAGGTGCCTCAGTATCTGTTCACAATCCAGCTGTCAGTGGAGAAGAGTGCTTTCCTGGGTGTCCGTCCTAGGAGCGGGTAATTTGGAGGTATGATATTGTATTCTTGCCTAACCCTGGGGGCCAAGGATTGAGGCAGCTCTCCAGTGAGATTTCTCAGCAAGAGCTTGACGATTTTTTTCTTTTCTTTTTTTTTTTTTAACAAATTTAGTAGGATCAGTAAGATCCTTTTTGTAGAAAACAATCATAAATATTTTTGTTTTTGTGGGAATTAGTTATTGCTTCAAGAAAGATGTACCCTATAGAAATTGAATTCCCTCTTTACCCTTATTGATTCTTTTGTGATGATAAAAGTGCTATATACTCTCATATTTAGATAAAACAAAGATAGCATATAGGAGAAGGAAGGATTTTCCATAATCTCATAATAAAAAACTAACCATTGTCAACTTTGTCATATATATATGCTTTCACAAATTTTCTACACACACACACAGCAACATTTTTTTTTTTAAGATTTTATTTATTTGGCAGAGAGAGAGAGACAGCCAGCGAGAGAGGGAACACAAGCAGGGGGAGTGGGAGAGGAAGAAGCAGGCTCCCAGCGGAGGAGCCTGATGTGGGGCTCGATCCCAGAATGCCGGGATCACGCCCTGAGCCGAAGGCAGACGCTTAATGACTGAGCCACCCAGGCGCCCCATCACAGCAACATTTTTTAAATGAACACTACGTTCATATAATATCCATGCTTCTTTTGTAGTCTTCCCCTCTCCCCCACTAAACATGGATGCATTTCCACATTAGTAAGCATAGTTTAACACATCTTTAATAGCTGCATGGTATTTCATTATATAGGGTATAAGAGATTCTCAAGTTTTTTCCCTGCATGTCAATAATTTATCATTAATGGAATATTTATCTAAATTTTCTTCTATTACTTTTACATGTTAATATATCATTTTCGTCATCTTGCTTAGCTTTTGTAAGACTATATTATTAGAGGAATCCCATGACTATCAGTTGGTATATTTTAGATTCACTTTTTAGTGACAGGGAGAAAATAATGAGGTGAAACTATATGGAAAAGGAAAAGAAGTAGAATGTCAAAGCAATGAAACAGACTGAATTATGTGTTTGGATACCTGCTAACAGTCACTCCCTTACCCCCAAATCCCACCCCCACCAAACATTTGTGGAGTCGAGGACAAGGGTACACAGGAAAGGCCACATATTATATGTCTAAATATTTAAAAGCTTTAAATCAAGCTAACAAACGGTATAAGGTTTTATTCTTTTACATTTGTACATATAGCTGGAAGACCAGGTTTGAGTTCAGCATCTTGGAAATTTGGGAATACTGAGCCACAGCCAGGACTGTTGCCCAGCCTATGTACAGCTTGCTCTCTGCTTCTCTTTCTGCCCTTGGCTCCATCCCTCTGTGCCAGGGACTTCACACACATGTGCTCACCCGGACACCCCAACCTGTATGTCCAAGCTCTACCCACTTCTCCCCTATACCCCAGAGTCATTGACAAGTATGTCCTGGGGAGGACATATCTGGGGCAGAGGCTCAGGCAGCCCCTGGAAGCAGGAATTTTGGGGTCTAAGGCACTCTAGTAAGTAGGGTTGAGGGCACAGGCTTCCCTCAAACATTGGTCCCGTAGACTCTTCACTGTGAGGGGAGGGCATGGCCAGAGGAGGGCTGTTCAACTTGGGGCCCAGGATAATATCCACTGATGCCCAGATGTGAGTGTGGTATTGCCTGCTGATTTTTCTGCTTTTGAAAAATAAATTAAAAATATTGATTTAAATATATCAATACATGTGCAGTGTAAAAGTTAAATAAGTCTATAGAATAAACAAGATCCCTTTTCAATGTTTCCCCAAATCCTTCCCTCTCTTCTCCATTAATAGTTTGATGTGTACCCTTCCAGAGTTTTCTGGCGAGATACACACACACACACACACACACACACACACATATGTATAAAAAGGTATATATGGATATGTATATATAAAAAATATATATATTTATACACATGTATACACACATGGATATATAAAAATGGATATGCATATATATATAATAAATGTATATATATAATAAATGTGTATTTATACACACATGTATCATGTAAGCATATACATAAATATATATAATGCAAACATATAAAATATATACTTATGTGTGTGGATTTAAAAATATAAAAAGGATCTTACTATATATATCATTCTGTAACTTTTTTTCACTTAATATGTTTTCAAGAAGAATGACTCCATGGTCTTTACTTTTTTTTTTTTTTTGTCTTCCTTACTTTAATAAAATAATGTATACTTGTGATAAGAAATTTAAACAGTGTGGGGCGCCTGGGTAGCACAGTCGTTAAGCCTCTGCCTTCGGCTCAGGGCGTGATCCCGGCGTTCTGGGATCGAGCCCCACATCGGGCTCCTCCGCTGGGAGCCTGCTTCTTCCTCTCCCACTCCCCCTGCTTGTGTTCCCTCTCTCGCTGGCTGTCTCTCTCTCTGTCAAATAAATAAATAAAATCTTCAAAAAAAAATTTAAACAGTGAAAAATGGAATACATTGAAATGTAAAAGTCTGTGAGAGTTACCCAACCCATCCTGTTCTTAGAAATAATCATCATTAGAAGTTGATTAAATTGGCAAAAGGTTGATGATTTTTGGAGGTGAGTGATCGATACATTGGGATCCATTATGTCATTCTGGATTTTTTTTCAAGATATGTTTGAAGTTTTCCACAATGAAAAGTAGAAATTTCTTGAAGACTACTTTAAAAAAAATTTTTTTTTTAAACCATTGAAAACCTTTAGCTACCTTTTTAATGGGGGAAAGCTTGAATTTGCTCTCACCGTATTTCTGCGACTTTATTGGAAGTGCAAGCTTCTGGCTTGGTCTTGAACTAGGGAAGCCTGAGTGAGTCAAGGAAGGAAGAGGCGTGAGCACAAGTAACAGGTATCTGGGGTGACTGAAAGACTTGTGTCCAGGAAAACAAAACGGATGATTGGCCAGCATAGGTTTTCTTTGTAACAGTGTGATATTGTCTGTCCTCTGAAACAGGTTCAAGACAAGGCGTGCCCGTGGTGGGGCTGGTGGTGGAAGGAGGTCCCAACGTCATCCTTGCCGTGTGGGAGACTGTGAGGGACAAAGATCCAGTGGTGGTGTGTGATGGCACGGGCAGGGCTGCTGACCTTCTGGCCTTCACCCACAAACACTTAGATGAAGGGTGAGTTGCTGACTCCTCAGCTGTGAAACCACGGTAACTGTTTATTCCTCCATTTTAGTTCTTTAAGCTGTTTTTAGGTGGGCCACATATCCTTGGGGGACAGAGATAGAGACTGGAATTAATTTTTCAGTGATTTTTATATGTATTGATTAATGCCCGAATGCCCTCTGCTGATGCAAGTTTCTGTTTCCTTTGCTAAAGAATGGCCTGCCACTCTCAGGGGCTCTTGAATCCTGTTTGACCTGCAGGGGCGTGGGTGGTGGGGGGAGCACTTCCATGGGGAGTAAGGGAGGGGACGCTCCTGCAGTTGGCCTGTAAAGCTGAAAAAACCCTGTGGTGAGTGAGGAGCTGGCCCCAGATCACCCTCAGATTCATTTGCCGTTAGTAAAAATAGCAGGAAGTGGGGAGAAGAGCATCCAGGCATTATTATAGGTTGTGTTTATTTGAGGTTTTAATCCTTTTTCTAAAAAAAGATTTTATTTATTAATTTGAGAGTGAAAGGGGGAGAGAGAAAGAGTACGAACAGGGGTGAAGGAGAAGCCCAATGTGGCACTTGATCCCAGAACCTTGGGATCACGACCTGAGACACTTAACCGACTGAGCCACACAGGCGCCTTAAGGTTTTAGTTCTTTAGCCTTTTCAAATAAAAAGGTCGTTTTTCTTTAGCTATTCCTGTATTTAGTGTGATTTTTTTCCAGTTTCAAAAGTGTGGTCTTTCTCCCGTGTAAGTAAATATAATACCTATGAACTAAAATATCGACCCCACTACTGATTTTCTTAAGTAAACAGGTATTGGAAATCTATCAGCTCGGGAACCTTGTGCCGGAGTGTGTTCCTTCCAGGATCATGGCAGATCCATCCAGGCTCGCTTTCAAATTCGGCCTCTCCAGTACCTTGCTTCCCTTTGCTTCCTGCTCACTTGCTCTCAGATCAGAACTGTGCATGGAAACCCTCAGTTAGATGGGACCCGCAGGTGCTCTTGCCCTGAAGTTGCTGCCTTGTTCCCTTCTCTGCATTGTGCCAAGTCATGACCATTTATCTCTCTCTCAGGGCCCTACGTCCTCAGGTGAAGGAGGAGATCATCTGCATGATTCAGAACACTTTCAACTTTAGTCTTAAACAGTCCAAGCACCTTTTTCAAATTCTAATGGAGTGTATGGTACACAGGGATTCTGTGAGTATGAGTTGATAACTCAGACGACTTTTAAACTGATAATTTGCATCAATTGTAATATTTATTTCCACAACTTCTAAAAATAAGGAGTTTTTTTTTAAAGATTTTATTTTTTAAAGTAATCTCTCCACCAATGTGGGTCTTGAACTCATGACCCCAAGCTCAAGAGTCACATGCTCTTCTGATTGAGCTAGCCAGGCACCCCCAAAATAAGGAGTTCTTAATTAAAAAATTTTTTTTGTAAGATTTTATTTATTTATTTGACAGAGACAGCCAGCGAGAGAGGGAAAACAAGGAAGGGGAGTGGGAGAGGAAGAAGCAGTCTCCCAGTGGAGGAGCCTGATGTGGGGCTCGATCCCAGAACGCTGGGATCACGCCCTGAGCCGAAGGCAGACACTTAACGACTGCGCCACCCAGGCGCCCCAGGAGTTCTTAATTTTAATTTGATTGTATATAACTCTGTAGGACAGACCCTTAGTTGAGTCCACTTGCCTTTTTATTCCCTCCCCGGCCCACCTCCCCACAATGCTTCAAATTCAGACTGCAGTTAGGAAAAAAAAAAAAAACAAAAACACTTAGTATAGCAGTATTACAGAAAAGTGACCACATTGAATGAAGATCACACATAAATATTTTCAGAGGGTAAAAGAACAGCTCCATGTCTTAAGTCCAGTCTGCTGTCTTAGACGACTGCATCATAACATCCGAGTAAATCCGGCAGGAGATCTTCGGGGTCGCACTGAACAACGGGAAGTGTGAGAATATACTCTGGGACAGAAAATGGAGGCCACAAACTAGGGGCTGTGAACATAATGTAGATTCAGAAAACAATTTTAGCATTTTGGGATACTTTGATCAAAATTTTTACCAATGACTTGGACGAGATGAAGCCAACAATTCTAGTAAATAGGCAAATATGTCATGATTCATAGTGATCTTTCCAGATTTCAAAGGCTAGACCAAATCATTCAAGATTTTGGTAGTACTTAAGCACCTGGCCTTAAAAAAAAAAGCCCACAAAAATAAAAAACTGTCCAGTTCAGGCTGGACAAATCATGACTAAACAAATGTGATAAACACTTGGTTTCAGTTGACCTAATAACAACAAAAATAACAACCATGTCTACAATTAACAACTTGTCTTCAAATGTATTTTTTTTACCTTGAAGTGCCCCATGAGTGAATTCAATATGAC
Organism: Ursus maritimus; assembly: GCF_017311325.1. Classification (NCBI taxonomy): domain Eukaryota; kingdom Metazoa; phylum Chordata; class Mammalia; order Carnivora; family Ursidae; genus Ursus; species Ursus maritimus. Next base: position 13,464,472 of record NW_024426008.1, read on the forward strand.
AGTGATTGTTTATTCCGGTTTCCGAGATGCCAAAGCCGCACCTAGAGAATTTAAGTGGTTTGCTCAGAGTCATGCAGTTACAGAATGGTAGAATAGATACGTGGACTCAGAGTTGAAATCCTGTACCTGGTCTACTACGTTTGATACTTACCACAGAAATCAATAAGAAATGGACATCTTACAGAGATCACCCTTGTATTTGTGTCTTCCTGTCATCAAAGAGAGTAACGAGGGGTGTAATGACCAAGAGGAGACTAGAGTAGGTGCCGAAGGGTTTGCGCATCTTAGGAGTTAGGTCCTCAGCTTCTGCATAATTGAGAATTGATTTTATTCATGCACATAGAGGGGCGGTTAGTTGGAGGGAACCAATACCCAAATGGTAGAAGCATAGTTTTTCTACCTTCATGGGACCTTAGAGATTATTTATCGGTTTCCTCTCACCTTGTGGATGAGAAATCTGAGATTCAGTGGCCTTAAGATGTTTCCTCCAGACTGGCTGGTTAGTGGTATATCTGGGCTTGCCAGACTTGGCTCTTTTTGTTGAATAGTTCCCTTTGCTATATAAAACATTTTCATTTAGAAAGACTGAGATACATTCATTAACAGCAGACAACCTTTTCTTCTTTTTTCTCTATCTATCTATCTATCTATCTATCTATCTATCTATCTATCTATTTGAGGAGGGGTGAGGGAGAAAGGGAGAGAGAATCGTAAGCAGACTCCATGCTAAACATGGAGCCCCACACAGGGCTCAATCTTAGACCCTGAGATCATGACCTGAGCCAAAACCAAGAGTTGGGCGCTCAACTGACCGAGCCACCAGGACTTTTACAATCATACATAAAATCCTTGTTTGTCTACAAAAATTAGTCTCATGGCGCAGGAGGCACTGGACGCAGACATTGTGAAGACCATCTGTCCTGCCCTTTCTACTTGTTCATTGGGCACATTGTAATTGCCTCACTTATTTTATGACGAATCCTTGAGGAGTCACCTCTCACTAAAAAAAACCAAAAATCTTAGTCTCTAAGATGAAGTGAGCAGAAGGGTGTCTTATGGTATCTCTTCAAAAGGAATAATTTTTATTCTTTTCCATTAGGAATTAACACTGAGTTTCTTTTCATTTCTAGTGTGTATATGGTAAATTCAGTGTAATAATGTTTTTTCATGTGTTTCCTATAGGATACATGGATTTTTTGAGTTTTTTCCCCCTGAGTGTTCACAGTTCTCCATTACCCTATTTAAAAAGTTTTCTATAAGTAACTAATCAAGAAGATTAACTCTGTGGTTTTTTTTTACATTAATGTTTTGCTCAACTCATTAACTCTAGAGCGCATTTTGTGGGGGCTTTTTAAAAACGTTTCTTTACCAGTTCCCAAAACATATGGCTTCCTGTTTTTCGACCATTATAGATTACCATATTCGATGCTGATTCCGAGGAGTCGCAAGACCTTGATTTAGCAATCCTAACAGCTCTGCTCAAGGGTGAGTGTCTGAAGAGGGTTACATCTCTTACTCATTTCCTCTTTTCATGTTCCATGGAACTTGGTTTGCTTTTTTATGTTGGTATTTTAAATAAGGTGTATGATTAGTCCCTTCTTTTAACCTAGGCACGAATTTAACAGCATCAGAACAATTAAATCTGGCAATGGCTTGGGACAGAATGGACATTGCCAAGAAACACATCCTAATTTATGGACAACATTGGAAGGTATAGTGAAAATGAAGTTATTTGGGAAAAATATTTCACGTGTTAGCTTGTAAGGGTGGGGTCAAAAGAAAAAATTGAAGGAGAAAGAGAGTGGTTTGGGAGGGGTGTGGAGGATATCTTTGTAGCTGGGTGCCCAGGGATACCTGAGACATTTCTCTCATGACTTTGCCTCCCTAAAATCATGTTTTTTTCTCAGGCTCCACAGCCTAATTGAAACTGACAAATGAAATTGGGAGAAAGACAGAATGGAAGGATATTTTATTTATTTTTTTTATATGGCTGGATTTTTATATTGTTATTTAAAACTTGAAGCTTTTCTTATTTTTGCATTAAAGGGTGATATGTCCTCACAATAGCAATAAGTGAAAACAGAGAAAAGCAGAAAGAAGAAAGTTATCTATAGTGCTAATGATAATCACTATTAACATTTCATTTTTAAAAATTGCAGCTGCGACTGTGCCACAGGTATATTATTTTGAGTCAAACTAATATGTGCATAATATTTAAAACATCTGATGGTACTAAAAGGCTATTAAAACAACAGTAGTTCTCTGCCCTGCTAATCACAAAAGCCAAGTATTTTTGACATTTTTTGATTGTATTGACATTTATAAATCTCCATATTTTAAAATAACAAGTTATATTGCTATTTTCTGATTCATTCATTTTAGAGACCTCTCAACATTTCTGTCTGTGGTCCTGTTCTCACTGCTACAATCTGGACTGGTTGCCTGCTGTTCCTGATTTTGGGCTGTCATGCTGGGATCTACCTTCATCATATTGGAGATTCCCTTTGCCTCTCTCTGGTGTTAGAGCACCTGTTGTCTGTATCCCGTGTCGTCTTCTTCCCTGGTTTACTCCTTTATTTCGATGGGGTACATCCTTCAGTAACTTTCTGAGAAAGGGAACATGGAAGATAAACATTTTGAGAACTTATATGTTTGGATATATTTTAATTAGAGATCAGAACTAATTTTCTTGGAAAATTTTGAATGCTTAGCTGCTAGCTTTCAACGCTGCTATTGGGAAGTAAAAATATTTCTGTTTTCTGATCCTTTGTTTGGGACTATTTATTTTTTCTCTCTGGAAGTTCAAACAAATATCTTTCCAGTGTTTTGAGATTTCAGAATGCAGTGTGCTATTGTGAGTCTTTATATCCATATGCTGGGCACATGCTTTCAACTTAACAATCCTGGGTTTCCATGCGGAGGAATTTCCTTCCTGTTTTCTCTGTTCTCTTTCTGGAATTCATAGCATTTAAATGTTGGACCTAAGGACTGCTCCTCTAATCTTATCTTTTTCCTTTTATCTTCCATATTTTTCCTCTGGTAGATTTCTTCAACTTTAATATTCATGCCTTATGTGGAGTTTTTGTTTCTGGTAGCATACTATTAATTTCTATGAGCAAATTTGTTGTCTTTTTTTTTTTTTTAAGCATCCTGAATCTAATATCCTATTTCACTGAGGATATTAATGATAGTTCTTTCAAAGTTTTCTTCTTCCTGCATTGTCTGATTCTTACTGATTGATTTTTTTATGGTGTGTTTCTTCTGGGCTTTTTATTTAAGAGTGGAGGAGAGAAAGCTTTTTAGAAATTCTGAGCCTGTAAGTGAAGCTTAACTGTAGGCTTGAGCTTCACAGAGCAGTGATCTGGCCTCCATTTGTCGGGGGGACCTGAAATGACAGCATATTCCTGCCTTTTCTCTTAGTCCCTTTATAGAAAAGAATCCTCCAATCCCCTGCCTGGATAAGGTAAAACCTTGAGGCTGGTATTAATGGAAGTCAAATGGGGGAGATGACTGGGAAGGTCTCAACATTAGGGATTCAGTATGTGTGTATTGATTTCATCCTGGAGCTGCCAGAATTCTGTGGCATAGATTTGTTTGGTTCTTGGCTTTTTCTAGTTTCAGTTTCTGGGGACTTTCACCTTCTGGGTTTCTGGGGACTGCTAAATTGATTACCACTTGACCATCGGCTTTCCAACTTCCAAAATGTGACATGCTGGACCGCCTTGTTCTTGTGGATTCATTTTCTTAATTCTCTCTATATCTCTTATTTATTTCTACCTTCTGAAGGCTGGTGCACTGGAACAAGCAATGTTAGATGCTTTAGTGATGGATCGAGTGGATTTTGTGAAGCTCTTAATAGAATATGGAGTGAACCTCCATCGCTTTCTTACCATCCCCCGACTGGAGGAGCTCTATAACACTGTGAGTATTGGAACATTCCATCATTCGCCTCCCTTAAGATTCATTTATAAATTAGCTTAAGATTTAGCTTAAGCTAAATATTGAGTGCTCCAGTCTCCTTGAATATTGACGTACAAAGATATCTTAGAGAGAGACAGATTTCTCAACCAGAGGACAAACATTCTTACCAAATCCATCTTATCCTATGGTCATTTCTGCATTTCTTATTTCAATTAATTACACAGAATAGGAACATAAACTAAGTTAAGAAAACACAACAGTAAGACCATAATTAAAGCCAATGATGTGAATGAGAACAGATTGCTTTTACTGAATTGTTGGAAGCATCTCGACGTACAGCCACTGTTAAAATTCTGTTTCTGCAACTTTCCTATGCAAACCCTTTATTGAAACCAGACCAGCTTACTCATTGTAAAAACACCTGTTGCATCTTACCCTTTCTTCAAAGCCCTCTTCAAGCCCCTTTTGAATACTCCAGTTAACGGTGATCTGTTCCTATGGTACACATTTTTTGCAGCCCTTTTCAAGCACACATCTTCATAGTTGTTTTTTCATGTAAGTCTCCCCCCTTCAATTAGACTGTAAAAACTATGAAGAAAGCACTTGCATTCTGCACTGACTCCCTCGAAAGCTGGATTGAACATGGGAATGTCCAATAAGTGATTGTTGATGGAATGTAATTGTGTGATGGGGTTTGTAATAGTGTAGTTTATATATGATAAGGGATAGTTATAAATTACTTAAAATTTATTTTTGTCTCTTGAAAAAATAAAGTTAAATTTTTACTACCTACACATATATATCTTTTTTTTTTTTTTACATCTTACTTTGAAAAATATTTCAATCTAATTATATCTTCTCTTAGGAAATAACTTATAGTTAATTGGGATAAGTTTCATTACTGAAAATGTTGAAGAAAATGTTCAGTATTCTGGGTTCTTTACGCATTCTAAGATAAAATATTTCCCACCTAGCACATGGTAATTAAAAAGAATAATTTTTTCTTTTCTTCTTTATTACAGAAACAAGGACCTACTAATATGCTCTTGCATCATCTTGTCCGAGATGTAAAACAGGTAACCTACTTATGAATGTGTGCAAATTTCTTTGTGTATTGTCTTAGCTTTGTGATTGAGGTGTTGCCAGATATTGCTTTGTAAAATGTAGATTTGGATTTTCTAGCGAGTTACCTACCCTCTTTGACTGGGACTTTAACAATTTCATCACCAAACAACACTCTTAAGTTTTTTTCCTTGCAATTTATTTTATGTTTTTAAAGATTTGATCCACCAAGTAAGTGGCATTAACTAATAATTATTTTCTCTTATAAAATATGAATCAGAGACATGTAAAACTTCCAGTCGAACTTTACCGCAACATGATACAACAGTATTTCCGATGATGATAATACTTGCTGAAAATAAAGAAATCTCCTTGTCCTGTCATGTTTATTGGAGGACTAATATATGATTTTCATTGTTTTGTTATTGTTTTGACTATGAGTGATGGCTTGGGGACCCTACCCTCTTTTGTAAGTCTAAGCGTTGTTCAGGAAGCCAGGATGAATCCCACTACTCTATACCCTTGCTCATATTTTGCTCATGGTGTTTTCACTGAACTTTGAGTTAAATCAGACTTAAAATACAATCATCTTCTATTAGTTACCAAACCTTTAACAGTCTCTTATGCTTTAATTCTTTCTCTTTCAATCACCAAGAACTTTTATTCACATCTGCAGAAAATTAGGAGAGACTTTTTTTGTCCCCATGATTAAACTCCATCCATGGTACAGTTTAAAAGTACTTCCTTGTTTCTCGGGAGTCTGGTATCTTGATGGGTAGAGTGTGGGCTTTCTGGCTACATGGTGAGAGAGCCAGAGTAAAAGGACTGCAGAGGAAGACATTTAGTTGGCAAATTAGAAGTAAGCAAAAGTGTCCATGCTGATGCAAATTTCGTTTGCATGATTTATGCTAGATCAAGATGATTTTCCTTAGATTATTTCCTTGAACTTTGATTCCTTTACAGTAAACTGAAGAAAAAGGAGTGGAATGGGTTAAATATGCTTTTAACTAGTAGCAAGTAAGAGTATTAGTTTTTGTATTCCTTGAAAAAAAGTAAATTATGTATGTAGTTATGTTATTCATATATGAATCAATGTAATAGACTCAGTAGGTGAAGGGGATTATGAGGTATAAACTTCCAGTTAGACAATAAATAAGTCATGGGCATGTAATGCATAGCATAGGGAATATAGCCAATAGTATTGTAATAACTTTGTATGGCAACGGATGGTAACTAGACTTATGGGGATCATTTCATAATGTATAAAAATATTAAGTCACTATGGTATGCATCTGAAACTAATAGGATATTGTATGTCAATTATACTTTAATGAAAAAATGTACCGTGAATGGCAGTTGAGAAGTAACAGTTATGAAGAGGTAGTAAGGTGAGTTTTAAGTGGTCAAAGTTATCTTCATTTAGACTAAGACCCATGTTTTTGGAAATCTGCTGCTCAGCCCTCTTGCCAGCCATAACATTTGTTTTGGCACAGCCTCATATTTTGATATCTTATTTTGTTCTGCCATTCCCTGTTCCTTATTTCTATTCTACTTCCTTCCATATTCTCATTTTGTGTATGATGTAGTCAACACAGTCCAAAGTGCTATAGCCATTTGGATAGAGAGACGGAAGATCTAAGCCAGTGTTACTTTTGGATCACATACGTTCAGTATCTCGAAGGGGAGGAAGAAATTTTCCTCAGGCCAAGGTTCTTCCAGCTAGCCTAAGAATTAAATTTTACATGAGACAGATTAACAGGAGAAGTTTTATTGTGTGCACACAGAGGCCCAAAGATGAAATTGAGACCTCCAGAAATGACCAAGGCAGGCAATTTTTATACTTTTCAGACAAAGAGACAATAAATCTGTAAAGAGTTGACAAGACAAAACTTAATTTTGGAAGCTTCAATTAGTAAGGAATTCTAAACAGGATTTCAGCTGAGATAGTAAATTAGTAAAAAGTAACAAGGGTCACTCATACAGCCTTCTCTACTCTAAATTTCCCATCTCTGCTGGTAAGGATGTCTCTTTACCTCCTGGGGCAGGGAGGTTACCTTTCGCATGGGGGAGTTATTTCCTGCTTTCGGGGAACAGAGGAGGGTCTGAGTGTCCTTCTTGTAAAGGCAGTCTGTCAAGTAACTTTTATTTAAAATAATCAACATGGCACATTTTGGCAATATCCTCCAGTGATTTTACTTCTGTTATAGCAGTTATATAATTTCCAGTTAAAAACAGTCTTTTATATTATATTTAAGTGTGTTTTATTATAAAGTGTATGTATGCATGAGAGAGAGAAAAAAGAGAGTTGAATGAGCAAATACAAGCACACACTTGATGTCTGTGAAATTAAAAACACATTAAGGCTAGATTTGTTCTTCCATCTGAACAAGCAGACTATATCAGTGGCTGGTCACATTAATCGATCAGTTTGTAAAGATGATTGAAAAGTATGAGTCTGCCTCTTTGCAGTTGATTGAGTTATGTTCTGACAGATGGCAAAGGAGACACAATGGGAACTGAAAGTTACAATGCGCTACATGATTTTGTTTCAGCATGCCCTTCTCTCAGGCTACAGAGTAACACTGATCGACATCGGATTGGTAATCGAATACCTCATTGGTGGAGCGTATCGCAGCAGCTACACTAGAAAAAGTTTCCGAGCCCTTTACAACAACCTCTACAGAAAACATAAGGTACCACACGTGATAAGTACCGTCCTAAAATATGGGATAACTAGGAGTTAGATTTTTAGAAAAATGGCTTAGGGAGTTCAGATGGGAATAGCTTCTAAAACGGACATTTGTATTTATTGACATTCATTGAGTCTCTGCCACGTGTAAATTACAGGGCTGGCTTAGGATGAACATAAAGACCAGGAGTTTAGAAGCTCTCTGAGAAAACAGATTTATGAATAGCTAGCCATTGGATGGAACAGGATACAACGTGTACTATATTGACATCGAAGTAATGTCTTGAGAAGGATTTGAGGGAGAGATGACCAGTTCTACTCTTTTCTTTTGAAGATGTAGGAGGCAAAGCCTAATGGGCTTCCATCCATAAACTCACAGTAGTCTGTAACCTGGAGATGACAAACTTGGCACAGGTGTGTAGGGGTTACGTTGGAAAATACATGCAGAGTGTACTATGTAAAAATATGCATTGTACATATTTTATTTTCCTTCAAGATTTTGGAAGTCTAGAAATGTAAAGTCAGAGTTGCTGCCTGGTTGATTAGCAGAGAAAAAATTGCTTGTTTCTTAAATCACCACTACCGACCAGTAAACGGAAGAGAGCTTTTCATCTTAGAGGATAATGGAAGTGTTAGAAAAGGGAGTTTGGGGCATTGGGGTTGAGAGAAGGGCAGGGACAGTGAAACGCACGGTGCTATGGACATCACTGACAGTGACAAGGAGGCCTTTGTTGCCAGCAACATGCTAGAAGGCTGTGAAGGATGAGACCGGAAAGGTGGTTTGGGATGGGATCACAGGAAGAGTCCAGAATATCAAGCCACTTTGACTTTCATTTATAAAGAACCAAGTGAAGTGAAAGCCCAACTTGTCTTTAAGAAATAAAAGAACAAACCAAAAAGAAACTCCAATGTCACAGAGAAAATGATCTTCATTGGGATTTCAAAGGCATGGTGATGCACTTGAGGTATCAGCTTCTTCACTTAAACCAAATATAGCCTTGCTGTGAGGTTACCTGGGACAGGTATGAGGACCGACCGTGCCCTTGGGGTCACCCAGGGGGGAATTTGCTAGGCAAGTACCTCCAGTGCTTTTTTTCTTTTGAAATGGTGTGAAATTCCTACACATTTCTCTGGCTTGTTTTCTAGTGAAGAAGTAGAGTTTATTAGTAAAGTCTCATAGTAAGTTAGATCATAGAGTTACAAATACTTGGTTTGGAGTCGGAGAGATTTGGGATGGAGTGTTAGTTTTGCTCATCAGTAGTTGTGAAATCTTGAATGAGAAGCTTAACCTCTCTGTCACTTTCCTTATCTATAAAATGTGAGTAATAACATATCTCTTTCATAAATTTGTCGAAAGGGTTAAATAAAATCATATCTGAAAAACCCATATTCCTGGTACGTAGAGGGCACAGAGTAACTGCTAATAATAGTCATTACGATCACTATTGATGATGCTATTAATTCTGTATTACAACAATCATAATAATTTGAGTATTATTTTTTAGAAGTCTGGACCCCATCACTTCTTTGTCTAATTTATATCCATAAAACGCAAACTAAAATAAATGAGTAAATAAAGTAGCTCGGGCAGCACTGACGTGGCCTCCAGGCACTGCATTTGCCGCTGAGCCCTGTAGGGTGGGTTCAGAAAGGGGCCAGGCCTCAGATGTGCAGCGGGCAGCACTTCTGTGAGGCAGTGCGCGAGGCAGGGAAAGCACTGTGAGAAGTCCTCCGCTAACCTTTCTGTGTCTCTGGATAGTATGCCTTCAGAAATCTTGCGAAGATCTTTTCCCACTTGGATGCCGGGACCCTGATGTGTGCTGGATGTGTGAATAGGCTCTTTCATCATCTGGCCAATGACCTTTTTATTTGGATCAGAATCTCTTCAACTGCCTTTTCACCTAAAAGATCTAATTGGAAAGTTATTTCAGCAGAGAAGACCGCTGTATCTATGAACTTACTATCAGTCAAGGGTAAAGAACATGGGTATTGGAAGAAAGAATCTATCACAGAACAAGGAGCATCTGCAAAAACAGCACTAGCTCAGGTTCTTAAACCTGTCAACCCTTACACAGGCCTTCCAGTTCAAACCTAAGAGGCCCTCAGAATATCTGGGTTAGGTCGGGTGATTATATTGAGAGAAAAAACTGGAAAAGAATACATCATGGAGTGCATTGACCTTTCCATAAATGATTCATCAGTGACGATTATGTGGTATGGCCAGAATTTGCCACAGCTAGCCACATTGTCAACTTTAGATTTGTGTGGTATGACACTAGTTTTTATGAACCAGTCTCAAACCCCCTCCAAAAATGGGCCTCAGTGGCATTCTTTAGTTGCAAAGTACAACCTGAGTAACTTAACTGAGTCCACCATGATGGCTGGGACAGACTCATTCGGATCTTCTGCTTACACCCAGGCCTCCTGGTGGGGCTGTGGAAGAGGGAGGAAGAACTGGCTTTTGTTACAGCAGATCTTCATTTCCGTCACTTTGTGGAAAAGAGCACATTAGGCTCGACCACTGTCCCCTATGAGCTATGTCCTCACACCCCCTTTTGGATGACAACCCGGAGTATGGACTGCATGGCTACCAACTCCATGCTGATACGCACAGCAGTGGAATTTTCTACCTGCGTGGCACATTTCTCAATCTCTTTACCAAGAAAGGATACATTGAAAATGGATATGTGAAGCTTGTTGTTGTAAGTTTTAAAAATAACACAGAACACCTACCAATAATAACACAGAACACCTACCTCTTATTGGAAAAGATGGCCTCTCTTGGGGAACTGATATTTTCTATGGCTGTATAAAGAGTTGTTCTATAATGGCCATAACTCTTTTGGGTAATATGGGAAACCCTTTTGGTGTTTCAGTTTCCTGGTTTGTACGAGATTTCTGGGTCCTCTGATGGTCCTAATTTCTTGGGACAGGTTTACTATGTTGACTATGTGGACACAGAAGAAAAAGATGTGCATGATGCTGGTGTGGATTAAAGAGACAGAGTACTTCGTTGTCAGCCTGGCCCTTTACCTGGGGAGAGCAAAAACAAGCCACTGGTTTGGGGCAACATACTAAGTGTTAGCAGGAGGTGGCAAAGTATTCTTGCTGTTTGTTTATTTTGGACTAACCAGTTTTGTTCTTGGTGTTGGAAGCTGAAATAAAGCAGTAGTCTGTTTGATGCCTTCTTATTTCAAAAAATAAAGTAGCTGAAAACCAATGGTTTGTATCATCCGTTTTTATATCAGCCCCTTTAAGAATGCTTCTCAAAGTTTCTCACTGATGAAGCTTCATGGTGATACGCAATACATTATGTCGTCATTGGGCCTAATCACCAGTGGTGATGCATAACATCTGGAGAAGTTCCATACCTTTCTAACTTAACCTTGGAGTTGTGAATGGGAACTTTTTCGTATCAGAACTGTGAATCTTTATTGCCTATTCTGAACTTGTTCCAGGTATAGAAAATCCATTGATTTTTAATGGGATTCCCACATAGAGAAGGAATGCAGATATATAATAGGGAACAAAAGAGCACGTTCTCTAGGATGTTAGGAAATAACAGTGTGCTTAATAAGGAGGAGATCGTGAGAGGCTTTTTTTTGGTGAGTAATTAAATACTAATCATGGGCTGGAGGCAGAACCTTTGGATACTTGGTAGGACGCAATATTGTATTTTGTTTTCATTACTGTCTAGAAATGAAATGTTAATTGTTACCATGATAATCTTCTTTTCCCTTTCTGTTTTATTTTAAAAATAACACCTGCCAGCGAGTGACCAGTTTTGCTCAAAGCCTTTCCCATCCCCCTCTCCACCGAAGACGCCCCTCAGGAAATAGAAAGGAATCTGCAGAAAGCACACTGCATTCCCAGTTCATTAGAACTGCCCAGCCTTACAAATTCAAGGTACTGCTTATTTCTTTTTAGACATGAAAAGAAAATTGTTCTTGCAGGCTAGACCATCTCTTCATTTCAAGTTGGAGAAGGGAGCTACAAATAGGCCAGTTGCAAGGACCATAAACAGATGGGTGCAAGTCAACAGCATGACAACAATTGAGCAATGTGAACAATGTTGTTAATCCACCGCTCCCCGCATTACCTCAGTCCCACTTTCCTTTGGGGATGAATCCTTTTGCTCAAGAGTTTCTATATAAATGGTTCCTCTGTTGGCTGAAAGAGATTTGCTTTCCACAGCTCCTAGGATGAAAGGATATTTTATAAAATTACCCTCGATCACCATCAATGAATACAAATTTCCTTTTATTTATAGAAATAGAGGAAATGTATAATTTTCTCTCTTATCCCCTTTTATTAAAAAGAATAATTATCAAATCCTATTATTTACCAGGCTGGGTTGGGTGCTGGGTTGAATTTGGGATGCAGGTGGGTGGAGAAGGCATAACAATGACTGAGAAATGACCCCCTCCCCCCAAAATAATAACCATATTGCTGTATGATGAATACTGAAATAGAAATACATACATAGTGTTATATAAGAACATGGGGATTAGGGAGTGACATTTGAGATGAGCTGTAAAGGGTTAGTTTATCTGGTAGAGAATAGTATTGCATCATTACCTATTACTATTACTAGGGGAATATAATCAGAATAAAGGAAAGGAAATTTAAAACCAATCAGTTTGGATGCATGAATACTAGTGACATTTTTCTAAGGGAAAGATGATGAATTTATTTATAAAGTGAAGTTAGAGTTTTTTTTATAGTTCTCATTTATCCGATACGTTATATCAACCCATTTCCTTGAGACATTGAAAATTGTCATGTAGTTACTGGTCTATCCCAAAGGAATGGTGTTTTACGTTGTGCTGAACGAACACGAGGTATCTCAGCTTGTGGACCCTGGATCTATCAGACACAACAAGAAATAGATAACCTAGCAGACCAAAATTTTGGTTTCTGGTTTATAAAGTTGTATTATTATTTCCATCTCTTTTCAGACATTTAAAAATTACTTAGTACACCGGATATATTTTGTTAGGTCAAATATCATGCATTTGACTCTTTGGGAATCTGTTCCTATTTTATTTTCCAACAGGAAAAGTCTGTAGTCCTTCATAAATCAAGGAAGAAGTCAAAAGAAGAACAAAGTATATCCGATGACCCGGAGTCTACTGGCTTTATTTACCCTTACAATGACCTGCTGGTTTGGGCTGTGCTAATGAAAAGACAGAAGATGGCCATGTTCTTCTGGCAGCATGGAGAGGAGGCCACGGTCAAGGCAGTGATTGCCTATAAACTCTACCGAGCCATGGCCCATGAGGCAAAGGAGAGCAACATGATGGATGATGCCTCAGAAGAGCTGAAAAATTACTCAAAGTAGGAGTTCTCTCTTCACCTCATACTAAGCATCGACAGTTCTTAGAATGGTTAGACACTTTTATCTCCCTCGCCTTAGAACTTGTAAGATGCGTGGGCTTGTTGCCCAGCATTTCCTGGGCTCTCCTATAAATAAGGGTCTTTAGGTATTTCAAGGCACTTTATGAGATAAAGGGAAGAGAGGCGGCCCTCCAGGCAGGAGACCTGACTTCTGGTCCTCATCCAGCTAGTTACTGATTGGGCAACTCCGCTGGCCAGATTTGGGCACTCTAGTTTCTTCACACAGAAGGTTCAGTTAATGATTTTGAAAGTCCCTTCCAACTCTCAAGCTCTTTGACACTAAATTAAATGTAAACTTGTTTACTTTTAGTACCTCTTGCGGAAACAAATAAATGTATTAGGTACCAAAGAACCAGAGCATGATGCCAGAAGGTAGAAAAGTTGGAAATGGTTTTTTGACTTAAGTCATCTATGTATTTTCTAGAAAATTTTAAAAAATTTTAAAAAGGTGGCCCCACGATTTCCCTTATTTCCTTATTCAGTATTGGACAGTCTTTTCTGTCAAAAAATTCTTTATTTGGTCTTGTCAGGGAGCCCCAAACCAAGCTATATGTACTCTGTTCTGTGGTGTGGACAGGCTTCTCGCCATGGGTAGATAGCTCAGCTGCTCCTGGTGTCAACCAGAGTCTGTACCCTGCAGTGTAAACCCTCCTGCAAAGGGAGAACGTCCATTTCCTGAGCAGCAACCATTTTGAAATAGCTTCTGCAGTCTGAGGTTATTATGTTGCTGTTCATTCTTTTGTATTGCTCTTTCCCGAGTTGCATAGCTAGTCTTTTAGCTCGTCTTTTTAAATGTTTCTGGGACTCTGACCTGCATTTGTTTTTGCCACTCACCGCTGTGTCATCACAGACAGTTCGGCCAGCTTGCCCTGGATGTGCTGGAGAAGGCATTCAAGCAGAATGAAAGAATGGCCATGAAACTGTTGACCTATGAACTCAAGAACTGGAGCAATTCTACCTGTCTGAAACTGGCCGCGTCTGGAAGATTGCGGCCCTTCGTTTCACATACTTGCACCCAAATGCTACTGACAGACATGTGGACTGGGCGCCTGAAAATGAGGAAGAACTCTTGGTTAAAGGTACACTGAGTTACAGAGAACAAACTGGTGGTTGCCAGAGGGGAGGGAGTTGGAGGTTGGGCAAAATGGGTGAAGGGGAGTGGGAGACACAGCCTTCCAGTGATGGAATGAATAAGTCACAGGGATGAAAGGTAGCGCATAGGGAATAGAGTCAATGGTATTGTGATTGTGTTGTATGGAGACAGGTGGTAGTGGCCATGAGCACAGCATAACATACAGAGGCGTCAAATCGCTATTCTGTATGCTAGAAACGAATGTAACCTTGTGTGCCAACTATACTTCAATTTAAAAAAAAAGTATATTTACTTGCTTTCTAGAACTTAATATTTGTTTACTCTGAAGGTCTATACACTTGAGTTCGTTTTTCCTTTGTTCTGGAAGAATCTATTCGGGAAAACCAGTTAGTATCTTTGGTTCTCATGGATGAGCTGGGATCTTCCCAGTGGAACCTCTGACGACGACCTTATCTCCCACTGCCACAGTTTCAGAAATGGGGCTGATTATACCAGCTCTGTCCATCAAAAGGTATTCTCTTGTGCAGGTGCTTAGAAGTTAAAAGCAGGTACAAGCATATACAAGATTTCATTCTTAGTAAACTCCATGGCCTCTGATAATTATAACAGAGGTAAATGAGCCTTTTTAGTGAAAAAATTTTCAGCTTAGGAATATTAACCAATAATACACTAAATAAAATTAGCAATTTATGTTCTGTTCATCCAATATGATGTTTGAGGGAATAGATGCTCATTTTATAAAGCTGCCGTGAAACACGTATTTCCAGGTTCTTCTATCCATTACAGTTTGGCTTCACCTCTCATCTTGAATTATCAAGCGTAATTTAGTTAATTATTAAAGACATTTAAGTTTTGACGTCAGACCTAAGCCTAAAGCTTTAGGTTATGGTCGAGCTTATGAAATACATCTGCTGATAAAACTGAATAAAAGGGGATAAAGCACGAGCATTAAGAGCGATGTAAGATGATATATTTTAATTTTACTTTTTCTACCATTCTTAAAAATGTGTGTCCCAGATAGAGTGACTTTCTTAAAAATTTTTTTTTTGCTGGACACACTATAGAAAACACAAACAAGACATACTATGCAAAATATATAAAAGAACTTGCACATTCGAAATCCAGTAGTAAGATTGCAAAAATAAGAGAAATGTGAATCAAAAATTATTTCACATAGATTCCTCTTTAAAAAATACTGAAGAAGTAACAATTATTTCTAGAAGAAGTTCTCCTTTGATCTATTTTGATTTCAGCCTTGGAAATGATGAAACAGAGATGTGAATGGGTCTACCTCTAGCTACACCATCCCTGACAATAACTCTTTTTAAATGTGTGGAGAACAGGATGGGGTATAGATGGCTAGAAGTTTGAGCAATAATTTTCCCCACAACTGTTTTCTGTACAGTCATGGGGAAAATTATACCATTTTGCTATTCATATGCCTTATACCAATAAAGAGACCTAAATGAAGCGAGACTGGATGTTTTGTGCTAAAATGTCGTGAGTCAACAACGAAGGCTGAATCAGCTGCTTAAAATCTCTGAGCTGCTGGACATTGCTTGCCTAGATCCTATTTCATCAGTGCTCGGCTTATAAGTTTTAGGAAAATGTTTGCAAATAATTGTAAGATGTCCTGGTTAAACTAATTCCAAGTGGATGAAGACCAGAGGAAAACTTTGTAGGGTCTTGTGGAAGAGAAAACTCACTTAAGTACATTTAGTGTGATAGGCTCCAGCAGATCCCTTGGGAATGGGATACTGACGTCATTGAATACTATATCATGAGCTAGTTGTTCTGCGATGGACAAAGGCAACAGAATGTGAAGCCTTTGCAGGGAGATGGTTAGGAAGCAATGTTATCATTGTGCCTGGTCACCATGATGTTTCCCGACTTGGAGATTGCATGTATTTTGGGTTCTACATCTGAAGAGAAAGCATGTACTATGTACACAAACAAAACCATGTCAGAACTGGGTAAGTCCAGAAAAACTTCATAGGAGATCAGGCTTTAAAACAAAACAAGGGGCACCTGGGTGGGTCAGTTGTTAAGCATCAGCTCAGGTCATGATCTCAGGATCCTGGGATTGAGCCCCACATAGGACTCCCTGCTTAGTGGGAAGTCTGCTTCTTCCTCTCCCTCTGCCCCTCTGCCAGCTTGTACTCTCGCTCTCTCTCTCTCTCAAATAAATTAATAAAATCTAAAAAAATAAAATAAAAAAATAAAACAAAAGATAATTTCAGCAATGAAAGTTGACAAGGATATGACTTCAGTTTATTTACTCATGAACATCCCAGAATACTAAGGCCTAATTTAGCTTGAAAGAGGTAGTATTCAACAAGTTGATTTTTACGACATTTAGTAAATCTCCTAAACTGTTTACTCTGAGAGGCCATACAAGTTGAACATAAAAATTATTTTGAACAGCATATAAATAAATTCATGAATGATAATAACATAATGAAAAAAGTATAGGTCTATACCTTCCTTGGGGTTTCTTGGCAAGGAAAAGTGATATTTTTGTAGAATGTGAGATGACTTTAACAGAAGGTGACACTTGGTATGTTTTTATATTCTTGATTTTATAATATGAATAAATTTTAATGTGTTTTATGGGATAATAACTACTTAATGTCTTTAAAGAATTATGAAAGCCATATACTCATGTTCATTGAAAAATAATACTTCTCACTGCGCTGCCCCTAGGGATAAATAATAACTGTGATGTATACAGATTTTTAAACCTTTAAATGCATATATGTGTATGCACATATCTTTTCTAATTTTTAATTTTCTTTTTTGTACAATAATGGGATCACACTATATATATTATTATGTAACTTGCTTTTATACATTTAACAGTATAACTTGGGTATCTTTTCATTATACTAAAAAGTGTTTTCATCTTTTTAACGATTGCATAATATTCCACGGTTAGCTTGTCCCACACCAGCCATCCCTCTATAGATAGATATTTAGGTTGACAGATTTTTCGCTATTACGCATAACCCTGCGATGCTCGTCCCTATACACATATGCTTGCATTTATGACTATTTCTGGAGGAGACACTGCTAGATTTGGAATTGAGTCAAAAAGTATGTATAGAATCAGGGTATCAACTGAATTAGGGATAGGTCTGGTGATTCATGTACATTAAAATCTTCATTTTGTGATTTGACTAGTACTTGTGCCATGTGTTGTAATCCTTACCACTTATTTTGCTTTCTTTTAAAGATCATCATAAGTATTCTTTTTCCACCCACCATTTTGTCACTGGAATTTAAAAGCCGAGCGGAGATGTCACATGTTCCCCAGTCCCAGGACTTCCAGTTTGCATGGTATTATGGCGACCAGAACCCCAGCACAAAGGAAAGTACTTATATGGTTAGTACGACATCATGGTGCACTCGGTTTTCATGGTTTTGACTGCACGCAAACAGACACATGCACAGACTTTGTTAAACAATCATTTAGTGACCTTCATCATATTATCTGTGACCAGGCATAGCATGTATGATGTATCTAATTAACCCCCATATATGATTAAGCAAAATATCCCATTTCTTTGGGAAAGAACGTCTTAATTATATCTTGACAGATGCTTAACCTTTCATTTTCCTTTGTAACTAGTAGAATAAATAGAGTTACTATTTCTCCAAAGTTACAGTGAGGAGGGGCGCCTGGGTGGCTCAGTCGATGAAGCGTCAGACTCTTGATTTCAACTCAAGTCATGATCTCAGGGCTGTGAGATCAGCCCTGCATCAGGCCCCGCGCTGGGCATGGAGCCTGTTTAAGATTCTCTCTCTCCCTCAGCACCTCCCCCACCTCTCTCCTTCTCTAAAAAAAAAAGAAAAAAAGAAAGAAAAAAGAAAAAAAAGAAAGTTATAATGAAGATGCCTCATATCCTTAAAAATATTTGAAAAGGTTCAGGTTTAGATTTTGCATTATCTTCACTTTTCCACTCCATGATGTTTTTTTTTTTTTTATTTGTTACATCCAGTGACCAAATAATTTTACTTGAGTTCCTGGATGTATATGTTTTCCTGGGTAATTTGAGCTACTGCTTTTGCAAGCTGTCTTCACTGGAGAGTCTCTGGGATGCTGTCTGCGCGTGTATTTTTTGCTTTTTATGTCTCAGCTTGGATCATTAGTTATAAACTTATTACTGTAGGTGCACTGAATGTCTTCCCTGGTATTTAATACTTTAATGAGGCATCTTTAGCTAGCATCTTATTGGATATGCTTCCGTGCTTGTGAAGTATTTGTTACAATATTTAAAAATGCACTCAATAAGTATTCAATGAAAAATAAGTAATTATAAGTAATTATAATTAGTTTGTATGGCTGACATCTGTTGTGATTGGGTGAGCATCCATTCTGATTGGTTAATGCCTCTATCAGATCAGTTGTTAAAGACTTTGACTATCGTGCCTGCCTGGGAATATATGTATTCCCCCCCTCTCTCTTCTCCCCCTTCCTTCCATCCTCGCTTTACTAAGCCTGATGGTTCTCTCTGGGGTTCTCAGAATACGAGATGGCAGGAACATTCTAATCTCTGTGAAATGTATGAGCAGTTATCTTACAAAGCTGGGCTAATCAAGTTGTTACAATTGTGATTGTACTGGCTAAATGATATGGTTCATAAGCTTAGACCATTTCAAAAAATTGTTTAAGGAAAGATAAGAAATGTAGTGTTGACTTAACACCTTTAGAAATAAAATGAAGTCTTCATATGTGAGATATTTTGTTTGATTTTGCTTATTTATGTGTTCGAATTTAGTTTGTTGAAATGAACAATGGGGAAAGTTGCTTACCTACATACCTACCTACCTACCTACCTACCTATTTGTCTGTCTATCTATAAACAAATATGTAAATACGTTGGCAGTTGGTAGCGAATAGTACTTTGCAAGTGGATGTAACTTTGCTTTTGGCTCCTACAAGTTTCATGGAAAGATAAGCTCTCACAAATTCTTAAGGCATTATAGATGGCTGGAACATTCCACTAAGTAGTTGTTCTTAAAGGGAAACTCTTAGAGAAGGAATTCCTTCCTTAAATGGCAATTAACGTGCTTTTAACGTTAAAAAATATAGTAAGTTCTCACAGTTCCCTGAAAAATTAAACTTTGGCTCTAATGTAGTGGTCCTGTTTATGACATTGCCCACCTGGATGGCCTGGACATGGCCATATTGATTTATTAATCCATTGAATATTTACTGGCCCCCGTCCATGTGCCAGACAAGATGCGATGTTCTGGGAACACTGCAGTAAGAAGGCAGATGTGGCCCCTGGCGCCATGGAGCTTATAATCAGAATATCCACGATACCTCAGCATTATTCAATTTAAAACATTTATTAAAAACTGTCTCAAACCTGCTCTGTTATGAATGGGTTATAATCATAGTAACAATGTTCTTTTGTCTTTGAATTTAACTGGAGCAATAGTTTTTGATTACCTGCTCTGTGTTTGGAACGTTGCTTAGCAGAGAGTAGGGGCGGAGTCAGCATTCGATGGGATGTGGAAAATTTCACAATGCTGATTACATATCATGTGCTTGATTAGTTGAGGAACACAATTTGTGTTATACATTTTGGGAGAAAAGTGAAGACAGGTGAGACATAGATGTTCTTCTAACAGGTCTTTGTGCTTTGTGCTTGCATTTTATCAATTTTACGGACAATTCAAGCAACACTTGATTTATTTCTTGACTTGTAAAAACTTACCAGTCTTGTGGGTGTGACACTAGGGAGATATGTTTTGTGGATAGGTTGAAGAAATGTACTCACGTACTAGTCTAAGAAACATCAGAGAACATTCCTTTCCTTTCATTTAATATTTTTTCAGATCACACAAGTAATGCATTTCCTGTTTAAAAATTAGAACCACACAGAGCTCTATAAAGTAGGGTAACATCTCTTTGGCTTCTCTTTTACCATCCCTAAGTTCCCTCTTCCCAAAAGCAACAGGGCTACGAGTGATTTTTTTCTTTTCTTTTCATTTTTCCTCCCTCCCTGCACCACCCCCCCCTTAAAGGCTCTTCTCTGTGCACACCTGTGTAGTCCGTCACACAACCACTTGTCTGCCGCACAGATTCTTACTGCTCATCACTTACAAGGGCTAACCTCTTTGGACTGACACATGCATTTTGAGAAACTGATGGAAGATTTGATGCTTTCCCTAGGAAAATACATGTACAACACAAATACTTGCATATTGTCACAGGAGGTTCGAGGAACTCTAGAAGCTCCGAGAGTCCATGAGCTTCAGGCAAAGCAGCTCTACTATCAAAGCCAGAATTCTAAAACTAATGCCGTGCCCCGACTTGCCCAGGAATTGGAAACTATATCACTGACGGGTGTCCATTTTGTCCTCCTCTATTATGAAAATAATTGTATTATCTGTTAATAATTTCTTGGGGATTTTATGATATTTTTAGGTTTTAAAATACTGATCAAGGAGACTAAGCAGAACAGGAACAGGGACCATTTTTAAATCCTTGGAACTATTCTTAGTTTGACTAGGTTTCATTATTTGGAGACTTAGCTTGCATTTCAGAGATATCCTGTGCTCCTTCCTTAAAAGTCAAAGATTTATACAATACACACAGTTTTCTTTCCTTCCAAGACTAAGATTATAATTTGGCAGGTGGGTGCCTAATTAATTCCTAACATATTTATTATATTCGTATATATAATATATATTTTGGATGTTTGCAAATGTTAGCGTTTTACTTAAGGCTCTGACAATGAATAATCGTTTATTTTGCAGAAAAACTGTGACTTGGAAAGAGGCCCCGATGAGAAACTAGATGAAAATCAGCACTTCGGTCAAAAGAGCGATCCCCAAAGCCTTCCATGGACCAGGAAAATCTATGAGTTCTACAATGCTCCAATTGTCAAGTTTTGGTTTTATACGGTTGGTCTCATTGCAACAGTTAAATACAGTCTTCATGCTGGCCAGTAGTCAATGATGATTTTGATAATGATCTGCCTGGCTTGCCAACTCATGATAAAATGTAGAAATGCAGTGAGAAAAAAAAAAAAAGAATGACAAAGGGAGTAGGAAAGAAGATTGGAGGGAGGTGAGGAAAGGTTCAAGCAGATCTCTCCTACTATGGGAGTGAAAGAACAAGCATTTTCTTCTTTCCTGAGTGCTTCCTGTTAGCTCTGCTGCGACTAAGCACTTGAAACTTTGTGGAACGAGCAATTAATGACAGTGGTTGTAGAATTAAGTGATGGGGGTGGATTCTTTTCTCATCTTGGGCAAAGAAATCAGCAGTTGAATTGATTTTTTATTTGTTAGGAATAATGTGTAACGTAAAAAAAAAAAAGCCAAGTGTTTGCTTTGTGTCTTCAATAACATATGATTATAAATATATAGAGCACAATAAAATTTTATTTTATTTTCCCCTCTCTGACCCCCCCACCATTTGGAGGACAATAAAATTATAGAAGTTAAATTTATGAACAGATATTACATCTGATATTGATCATAGTGATACAGAGAAATCATGACCTGCACTTTAAATGTAATGAGTGCTTTTCACATTTATTTTTCTAATGCTTATATATACTTTAAATTGCTCATGGCCAAGATTGTGTATTTCTAAAATATTTGAAGTATGATTACAAAAGGATATTTATCTAAATGTGTTATATTCCAAAATATTTACTTGCCCATCCAAACATTTATTGCATATACTTATTAAATAATTGCATAGCTCTGTTTTCAAAAATTAAATCTTCCTTGAAATGATGAGGTTTCACCATGTTTGTGAATATGCAACAAAATATCCCAAAGGCTCTGATTGTAGCTCTACGAGATTTTAACTGTAGTCATATCATTGGGGAAAAAAGTATTTCTGTCCTTAGAAATTTCGAGCTGATGAACTCTTATTTTTCTTAAAAGATTTATTTATTTATTTGAGAGAGAGAGAAAGAACATGCAAGCCGGGGAAGGGGCAGAGGGAGATATTGTCCAAACAGACTCCTGCCGAGCGGGGAGCTGATGCAGACTCGATCTCACGACCCTGAGACCCCGCACAGGGACCTGCACTGAATCCAAGAGTCGGATGCTTAGCTGACTGGACCACTCAGACACCCGTAGCTGACGAACTCTTCGAGACAGGAGTAAAGCTCAGAAAATAGAATAACAACAACGAAGACTTAACAAATGCAACCAATTAGCCAGCCGGGTCTGCCCGCCACAATGGACAACGTTAGCAGTGAGCACAGGCGTTTTTGTCTTGGCAATCACATTGCTACATTATGATGTGTGTGCTTTACTGAAGCATTGTCTTGTTACAAATGTGATGGTGAAGAAGCAAAAATGTAAACATGTTTGGCTCTTTTCTTAACATAGGAAGGAAATCGAGTGTCAGGAGCAATATTGCCAGTAACTATGGTGGCTTAGTATCTGGTCACCATGAAGTCAATGACAAAAATGAAAAAAAAAAGGACTGTTTGATAGAACAGATTTATTTAATTATGTGTCTAAGTGGTCATCACACATGCTTAGACTTTGAGGCATAAACCTAGAAAAATATAGAATTAATAGAATTTACCTTAACTTTCTTGTATGCTTTTCTACCAGGCTCTTTATCCCAGGGGCAGCAATACCCATCGTGCCTGCCCCAAACACTGCCTATTGGATTTTTCATCCCGGCTGTGTAGTTAAAAGTGGTTTTAGCCATGTTCTACGTAGAACTGAATTGAGAGGGTAACATACCAAACTTAGGTAGAGCTCAAAAAGATCTGAGAAATAGGGATTCAGGTTAAAATAATATGGTTCACCTCCTTGAGAATGAACAGACAGACAGACAGACACACACACACACACACACACACACTTTATTGATCTGGGGCTTTGATGTATCTGTTGATCAGTGAACCCCATGCACTTGTCATTTTTAAAGAACTTCACTGTCTCCTGCATTGTTGGTTTTTATGGGAATTGGTAAAGCCTTTCTGGAGGACAATTGAATAATATGAATCATGGTTTTGAGTGTATGCCCAGCAATTGTACTTCCGTGAATGTATCTTAAGAAAATAAGGACTTTAGATAAGATTGCAAAGCTATTGATCACGATGTATGTGTGCGGTGTGCGGTTACTGTGTCTTAATTCTTTGAAGATATTGGAAATCTAGGTTTAATATAAACATTTAGTAATTAAACATGCATTTCTTGAATGTCCACCATGTGTTAGGCTGAGTGCTGAGTGCTAAAGATACAAATGTCAACAGTCTTTTAATTAGAAGGACTCACAGTTGGACAGTACTTTCCCACTAACCAGTATGTTTTAATCAACATAAAATAAAGCTCCCAGAAAAGGCACCTGGGTGGCTCAGTCGGTTGGACATCTGCCTTCGGCTCAGGTCATGAGCCCAGGATCCTGGGATCGAGCCCTGAGTCGTGCTCCCTGTTCTGCTCCTCCTCCCTCTAGTGCTCTCTCTCGTGCTCTCTCTCTCAAATGAAAAAAATAAAATAAAATCTTTAAAAAAAAACCCAACTCCCAGCAGAAGTAAATGTCACAATTTATTACATTTGAAAATAGGCACCTACTGATACTGCTCATTGGTGCACTTGAGACACACGTTTTCTATGCTTAGATGGAGGGGACAGTGTGTGATTCTGTCTTGGCTTGTTGGCATGCTGGCGTGCGCAGGGTTCTGGAAATTCTGGTCAGGAGCCAACAAGATGAGATGGTTCCCCCTTCCATGCATTTGGAAACAGTGACCTTCATTCCTTCCATTAAATCCTGGAATAGAAAACTGCAGATTCTTGTGCTTTCCTTGAAATCAGGTTATCCATAATTGGAGGGTGGTCCCAGTTATATTTCCATGTTATGACATGGAAGTCCCTGTGTGTGTCTCTGCTTGGCTGTTTGTGTCTGCTTGGCATTCTCCGTTACGACTCTCACTCATGTCCGGGCAATGCATGTCCCCCTCGCAGATGGCATACTTGGCATTCCTCATGCTGTTCACTTACACTGTGTTGGTGGAAATGCAGCCCCAGCCCAGCGTGCAAGAGTGGCTTGTGATCATTTATATCTTCACCAATGCCGTTGAGAAAGTCAGGGAGGTGAGTCGTGCCTCTACCTTTGTCTTCTACACCCCTGCGAAGAGGTGTTGCGGGTTTGCAGTGAACATGGACGGACGGGTCAAGGGTGGGGATGAGACAGGCAATGCTGATCCTAATTTGCTTGCTACAGGAAGGGGATTTAGGGGAAGATCTCTGATCTCAACCCTTACTCCTTGCCCAAGACTTAACTGGTGCTGCGCTTTGAAAGCAGTTGTTTTTGAAGATGTCCTAGTGTGTCTATCAGTCTGAGAGTGATGCTGCCTAATTGTTGTTAGACTTTCCAACTATTTGATTTCCCAGAAGGTTTTTTTTTTTTTTTTTTTTTAATGAGATTGATCTTTGTAGCCTACCATTGCTTGCGTACTGTCAGTTCCATTTCACACTAGGCACAGAAGTGGCCAAAGTTGTGCAATAGATAAAGAACTCATTTATAGCTTTTGAATTATTTTACTGAACACCTTTGAAAATTCAAGCTGCAAAGCCCTGAGGCAGGTAGTCCAAAAAACAAAATAAAACAGAATCTTTATTTTTAGTTTTGCCAACGAGTCACTTAAAAAAAAAGAATTAGCATCCGCGCCGTTGTAACTGCAGTCAGTTACGTACTGTACAGTTACGACTTTGTTTTACGTTTCAATGTGTATGTGTCTCAGTGTGTAGGTATCTCTGTGTCTGTGCATTTATATGCACTTGGTTTGTCCTACAGCTAATATGACCGACATTATACACTAAGTAAATGTATTCTTAGTAATTATACCTGTATCACCTGCTAGTTACTATTGCAGAGTCTATAGAAAACAACTCAGGAGAAAAACATGATCTGAATTCCACCATTTTTTTTTTTTATGCTTCAGGGGAAGAAAGTTAATTATTTTACATTTGAATTTGTCTGATACTCTGTTGCAGGGGTAATTTCTTTAATGGTGACTTCTAATATAGCCTTCTTAGTAATTTCTCAACAACTCACTAAGTAGCAGTAGCAGGACTAGATTGCAAGATTCCTTGGCTTCATACCAGTCTCCTCTGCACCTGGCTATCCCTCACAATAGTAGAATTGTAGGTATATAGATGGCTGTAATATTGAGTTTTAAAATGTCTTTCTGGTCCCCTGTGTTACCTTAGGATTTATGAAAGCTAGGAAAAACTTCTTTTTTTTTTTTAAACTTCTGTTGTTTTTTTTTTTTTTTTCAAATAGCTGGTTCATACTAGTAATGACATTAAAGCGCACTTGTAGAATTGTTTTAATAATTCATTTTCCAGGGATCACTGAAGTCTCTAAAATATCCAAGTGATCTAAGGTGTGGTGGGATTCAAATTACTCTTTAAGGAGCAGTTGATGGACGGAAGAACATTATTATGAGGCTCTCGGGTTATACCCCATTCTTTAAATTTCCCTCTTTCTTCTTTTAGGTCTGTATTTCAGAACCTGGAAAGTTTACTCAAAAGGTGAAGGTATGGATTAGCGAGTACTGGAATGTAATAGAAACTGTGGCTATCGGCCTATTTTCAGTTGGTTTCGGCCTTCGGTGGGGCGACCCTCCTTTGCACACAGCGGGAAGACTAATCTACTGCATAGACATCATATTCTGGTTCTCACGGCTCCTGGACTTCTTCGCTGTGAATCAACACGTAGGTCCGTATGTGACCATGATTGCAAAAATGGTGAGTACAGTCTGCTTGTATATTCGGGGGTCCTTCGCAATGGTTCTACTTACATTCATGGTTCGCATTCAACAGTTTTTTTTTTTTTTTTAAGATTTTATTTATTTATTTGACAGAGAGAAACAGCCAGCTAGAGAGGGAACACAAGCAGGGGGAGTGGGAGAGGAAGAAGCAGGCTCCCAGTGGAGGAGCCTGATGTGGGGCTCGATCCCATAATGCCGGGATCACGCCCTGAGCTGAAGGCAGACGCTTAACCACTGTGCCACCCAGGCGCCCCCACATTCAACAGTTTTAACTTTAAGAATTATTTATAGAAGCACACACATCCAGCTCATTTCATCTCTGCTTTCCTTATAACCACAAACTCATATTTAGCAAACGTCCTTGGAGAGTATATTGGGTGGTTGATTTGGATACTCTCCTTATTAGCTTTTTGGGTAGGGGCCAGATAGTATGATTGAATCAAATTTGTCTCGCATCATAGTAATCCTCGTGGGTGAGATTTGTGTGAGGCTATCACCAGTAATATTTTCTGCTAAAGTATCAATTTCTCTTTTTATCTCCTCACCCCTGGCCAACTCTTAAATAGTCCATATTATGGGCCACACCCTGTTCTAAGTACTTTGTACCTATTAACTCATTTAATCTTCAAAATGACTTTATGAGATAGGTACTATTATTATCTACATTTTACATATAAGGAAATGGAGATTAAGGAGATCTCCCAAGGGCGTAAGCAGGGGAGTCAGGATTCAAATCTGGACTGCCCGGCTCTGTCGTCTGAGCCTGCTGTGCTGTCGGGTTAGCCTTCTCCAAGGGGCCTTGTACAGGGCCTGAGACCCACCCTTTAGGAAGTATAACACTCCCAGATCATCTTTGGCTCTTCCTTCTGGAATTCTCACTGGCAGGGAAGGGGCAAGTTCTGGAGAAAGAAGGGTAGCGTGAAAACAAAGGAGAACAGAAAAGGGAGAGCCTCCAGGACTCCAAAGACAGATTTTTCTTTCTTTATACTTTTAGACCAGCAATGTTTTCTCTAGTCTTGGTGACATCGGTATTTGTCAGATAGGCTGTACTGAGGTAACGAATATATCTTAGTGACTTAGCACAAGTTTATTTCTCCCTAATGCAAAGTTTAATGAGTGTTCATGGGGGCTGACCTCTACCTTATAACTCAAGGGATCCGGAACCTTCCATCTTGTGACAGAACCATGTCAGCATGTGGCTCCCACAGTCTCCTATGGTGGGGAATGAGAAGGATGGAGAAAGTCTGACAGCTTTCAACTGTTCTGGGCAGGAAGTAAAGTAACTTCCCGTCACTCCACAGGCCATCAGCTAGAATCAGTCATAATAGTGCCAGCTTTGTGGAAGGCAGGCTAAGAAATGCACAGGAGCTCATGGAATACCCGTGGCATGCTTGTCTCTGCCACAGTGAACAAACGGGTTGAGTTGATGTACTTTTAGTAAGTGAAATGAACCTGACCTGATCAAGTTCTCAGACTCTCATCAACTCCCGGAGACAATCCTAGGCACCAGCACTCATTTGACTAATTTGAGTACGCCCTATTGTTTTGTTTAAGCACAAATTCTTTACCCTCAGCACAGTTACGTTTTTCCATAGACCACGTGGACATGAAACATATGTGCAGAGAGAAGGAGACGATTTAGCCAGAGGAAGCCCAGCTCTCCATGGCCTGGGTCATTGTGCTCAATGACCAGAGAGTCTTCTTGTTGCGAGCTATCATCGTGAATGCTGCTAGCGTTTGATTTGTCCTAAATTTCAAATCTGTGGTAAATTCTGGTTGTGCCTTTGCTATTTTGCAGACGGCAAACATGTTCTACATTGTGACCCTGATGGCCATAGTCCTGCTAAGCTTCGGGGTGGCGCGCAAGGCCATCCTTTCACCAAAGCAGCTTCCATCGTGGAGCCTTGCTCGAGACATTGTGTTTGAGCCATACTGGATGATTTATGGAGAAGTCTATGCTGCAGATATAGATGGTGCGTAGGGGATTTTGCCATCATGCCAAAATCGAACCCTTGCAGATAGAGTTGTACTCTATCTACAAAAAAAAAAAAAAAAAAAAATCTGAAAAATATTCATCTGGGTCATAAAGATGTCAAAAAATTGTGGTACTCTGCAAAGTTAATGTGCTAAATATTTGTGTTGAGCCATAGGGCTGTGATTCACCTTATCTCTCATTCTTTTAAATTCTTTATTTGTAGTTTGTGAAAGCCGTCCGTCTTGCCCTCCTGGTTCTTTTCTTACTCCGTTCCTCCAAGCTGTCTACCTCTTCGTGCAGTATATCATCATGGTGAACCTGTTGATTGCTTTTTTCAAGTAGGTTATTTTAATTAAATGTGGTAATTTTGTTTCAGTCGAAATCAAAGTTACATCAAGATGATCTCACATCAAAATCTATTTTGAGTAGAGTCTCATATTTTGAATATGTAACCTTTGGTTCTTGTGTGTTTCATCCCCCCCCCCCTTTCCACTATAGTTTTAACACGTGGTTTGAAACCTCTGGTAGGAAGGGAGCAGAGCACGAGAAAAGAGGAAAAAAACAATAAATGGAGAGAAAGTAATAAAAGCAGAATGAAAGGAGATCAAGCACTGAAGTAAAGCAATATGGTGGAGTC
The DNA here is from genome assembly GCF_017311325.1 of Ursus maritimus. Classification (NCBI taxonomy): domain Eukaryota; kingdom Metazoa; phylum Chordata; class Mammalia; order Carnivora; family Ursidae; genus Ursus; species Ursus maritimus. The sequence goes on from NW_024426008.1 coordinate 13,493,008, forward strand.
ATGGAAGAATACCAGTTGCTGAGATTAAAAGCTGACCGCGGGGTTCTGGATGGCTTTTCTTAACTTGGCTCCAGTGTATCTTATTCTCTGCTTTCTTCTATCTCATTTTTCATTTCTTCTCAATCTGCTTTTCTCAATCATCTCCTTCACTTCAATCTTGTGACATTGGAACGTCCCCTGGGTCCAGACCTTGCTCGTCTCTTATTTACACTTTGGTGATCTTGGTTAGTTTCCTGTAATGTTGACAAATTCCAATTTATCTCTCCAGCCCAAATCTCTTCTTCAAACTCCAGTCTCACGGATCCAACGCCCCCTTTCACCACCAGTTGGATGTGTAATAGAAGTCTAAAATTCTAAACGTCCCAACTCTTGATCTCCTCTCTTCTCTTTCCCAGCATATACTTATTCAACCTGTCATCTTTCCCAAATCTATGGAGAAGACCACAAGTTTCTGTCAACTCTCCATTTCCCCAGTTGTTGAGATTTGGAGTCATTCTTAATGCCACTTGTATCTATCCCTCTAAACTGTCAGGAACACCTGTTGACTCTGCCTTCAAACAGATCATCGATCCAACCACCCCTTGCCACCCCTCTGCTAGCAGAGAGCCTCCCATTTATTTCTCTGCTTCTCTATATTCTCTTCTATATTCTTCTTCTATATTCTCTTATCAACACGGTAGCCCCTAGTGACCCTTTAAAAACATATGTCCGATGATGTCACTACTCTGTTCCAAACCCTCCGTGGTTTCCCATTTCAAAGTTCCTACGATGACCTAGAGAGCCCCAGTGATTCGGCTTCCCCTCTGCTTTTCCAATCACGCATCACACGACTCTTCCCCTAACCCTCTCCTCTCCAATCACACTGGCCCCTCGGACGTTTCCAACCAGCAAAGCTGTGTTCGCAGCAGCTCTTCTCTCTGTCTGGAGTGCTCTTCTTTCAGGCAACCGTGTGGCCCATTTTCTCACCCCCTTCCAGTCTTTGCTCACCCGTTCCCTTTATCATTAGGCCTAACCTAAGGATGATGTTTGAAAGTGCAGCCCCCCTTTCCTCCAGCCATCTCTGTGGCATGCCTGGTCCCCCTTACTCTTCTTTCTTTATATCTGCTTACAAATACAAATATATTTTATTATTTATACTTTTTTTTCTGTTTAATTGTCTCCTCTACTGGAATATCAGTGCCACAAGGACAAGATGTTTTATTGTCTTTTTTGCTGATGAATTTTTTCCCAAGTACCAAAAAGAGTGCATAAAATGTGAGAACTGACAGAATAATCCTAGTCAATGGATGGATGAAAGAAATGAGGTGAAGAGATGGGAAGAAACTATTACTTTTTGAATGCCTCATTGATGCCAGGCACTGTGCTAGGTAGTTTATTCATTGATTATTCCACTGAAGAGGGCAAGATAAGAGAAATCAATGCAATGGAATCTAAATTAAAAAAAAATAGAGATGCTAAAGGCTGGGGAGAAGCAAAAATAAACCAGAATACTTAAAAAAAATAAAAGACTATTGGTATAGATATATGGGGAAGACATACCTTCCTACTTGTTACAAGATCGTACAGTAACTGTCATCTTTTTTAGCCCCACCATTTTATAAACTTCTAACATTTACTGGTGTTTAGTTAATATAGCTAATTTTTTTTTGACATTTCAAATAACATTCAGAATGGGAATGAGATTTTTGATTCTCAAAAATGACAGGTGTCGAAAGAGGGGTTGCGAAATCCTCACATAGACCACTTGTCTCACTCTAGAGAGGAACACAGTGAGGACCGAACAAGCCGAGAAACCCCAGATCTGACTACTTGTCCAGCGGCCCGTTCCAGATTCTTTGTAGCAAGAATTACAAAAACCCTGACATACACTGTGAAGATCGCCACCTGCTGGTGGGCAAGCTGTAGTCACACTCGGAGTGACAGAGTAGTGGTTAAGCGTGGTGGTTCTCCAACTTGACGGTACAGGAGAACCACCTGGAGGGCTTGCTGAGCCATTGCTGTAATATCTCTTCTGGAGCTTCTGATTCGGTAACTCCGGGCTAGGGCCCGAGAATTTACATTTTTGACGTGTCCCCAGGTGATGCTAATTCTGTGGTTCAGACCACACTTTGAGAACCACTGTTAAAACCCAGTTTTCTCTCTTTCCATCATCTGTTTTATGGATTCTGTGAATCTTCTCCCTTCCTCTTGTTCTAAGCTGGCTTTCCCCAGGACAGTTCTGCTTTCTTCTCTTTATCATTGCTCAAGTTGAGGGCTGCCTGTATTTTTATTGGCTAATTTTGGCTGTCCTCCTCAAGTACTACTTTGTCATCTTTCTCTAAAGCGACTAAACATTAGCCTACGCAGAATGTTAGGATAGACATCGCATTGCGTCCTCTCCCCACCCCATCATGTTATAGACTGAAAGTTAAGTAATTAGGGATGACATGTTATTTTAGAGGAACTGCACCACCCACCACAACTTCCATTGCTAGTCCTATGGTATCACGATCTGCATATTGAAACTGATGTCATTAAAGGCATAATCCAAGGTGGCCTACCAAAAAGGAGTTATTTTAATTGTAAAGTCAATGTAAATAATTTTTATCTTGTTTCTAAATAGAAGCTTTCTTTATTATTTTAGGATGAACTGATTTTTCTTCCCTGTCTCTTCTTCATTAATATTCTTTCATTTGGACGTTTTAACTAGGATTATTCTGTCAGTTCTCACATTTGACATTAGGGGAATCTCTCCATAAGATTGATGATACAGAGAAACGTTAACGGTATTTACCATGAATGGTAGATTAGGGACCGAAAAGAGCTTCTAATTTGAGAAGAGATGGTGAACCGAGAATAGTGATAAGTTCCAGAGGGCAGTTTTATAGTCATTGCTTTTAAAACATTAGCATTTTCTCTCTGATTGTAATTTCCATCCTTTTATTAGTCTGATCAGCGTATTTGATTGTAGAAGGTGATTAATGTATCTTGTTTGGGTAGAAGAAGAATCACAAATGCAATGGATATTATTTTTGTTGACTAACTGCTGGAAATGTCAGGTAAACCAATCATGAGAGTTGGAAAGTAGAGAAAGAATCTGCTATCTTTTAGGATGCTGTATTGAAAATTATCTCTCTCTTCACTACACCTTACAGTAACGTTTACGTCGACATGAAGTCCATTTCCAATAAACTATGGAAATACAACCGCTATCGCTACATCATGACCTACCACAAGAAGCCTTGGCTGCCCCCCCCTTTCATCCTGCTGAGCCACGTTGGTCTCCTTCTTCGCCGTCTCTGCCATCACCAAGCTCCAAATGACCAAGAAGAGGGCGATGTTGGATTAAGTAAGTTTTCATTTACGAGGCACTAGGAAGAGAGTAAAGAGTGGAGATCCAAGGTGAAAACATGCAGTTAAATTCAGGGCACAGGATGGGGATCTCTGGCAGTTCACTCACAATAGCGTATCAGCTGAAGGACGTGGGTCTAAGGAAGTGCACTGAGCTCATCATGTGGTTGTGGTACCTTTTGCGGAGATTAACTGATACTTTGAAAGGAAGGAAGAGGTAAGAACAGAATCTCTGCTCAAATGTCTAAAGGCTCTTGAATGTCTCCTGGAAAACCTGTGTTTTCTCTTTTTACCTGGAAAGTCATCAGAATGACTCCTAGGAACTAGTCACAGTGACCCATACCCACTTCCCTGTTATCAAAGATGGAATCCAAACAGAGAGGAGTCACAGGAGGTCTTATGGCCTGAAGGAAATCGGTAAGACAGACTCAGCTTCACTTATTAACCAGAGTCCTGATTCTTTGCTTCCTCACCTACTGAGAATGGAGGTGATTCTGTATGGTTGTTTCGTATTTTCAATTCAAGATGCAGAAATATAGATTCTCATTTTTCTTTTCTTCTTCTTCCTCTTTTTTTTTTTTTTTTTTTGCAATGCTTAAGTCTGCATATTTTGAGATTCTCCTGGTTCATTTTGCTTATCCGTATCTTCACTGCACAATGTGACTGTCGCGCTAATTGTTATAATAGAACATTTCTTATTGTGGTTTCACAGATCTATTGTAGTTCCTCTCAAGCAATTTCACAATTGGTACCGGGCCCATTTCGAGATAATTCCTACATATAGAGGAAATGGGTGGCATGAATCCACAATCCTTATCTCAATTCCGACATCCAAAATACCCCTGAAAGCAGAAAGCTTTTTTCTTCTTAAGTTAGAGACTCATTTGGACAAAAGAGGCTGATGGGACTAATGTGAAGCCATTTCTTCCCTTTATCCTTTGTAGCATGAATGTTCATTGATTTTGCTGCAAAAATAATATGTTGGATTTTAGGGTACTGCCCTAGCCTCAGGGATTTTACTTCCTTTATGGTGTATGCACTATATTTCCTTTCTAAGACGAGAGAAGGAAAATTCTTAATTCTAAAACACACTGGGTTCCAGGAGTTTCAGATAAGGGATTGCGCACTGTTTATACATGTCATCTTAGGGGGACAGGTGGTGTTACAAGGTTGGAAGGGCGATACGCTTTCGTTTCTGCTGGCAATTGGCTCAGTGAAGTATTTTTCTCCTCTTGAGTCACTTTGGAGATTTACTTTTCTTTTCCACCCCCTGCCCCAAAGATTCAGCCTGGATGAGGAAGCCAATGTAAGAACTGAAGTTAATTTTTTAAAAGGATTCATTTATTTATTTATTTTAAAAGGGGGAGGTGGTGGCAGGTAAGCAAAGGGGGAGGGAGAGAGAATCCGAAGCAGAATCTGCGCTGAGCATGGAGCCCAACGCGGGGCTCGATCCCATGACCCTGAGGTCATGACCTGAGCTGAAATCAAGAGCTGGGTGCTTAATTAATTGAGCCACCTGGGCACCACACAACTGAAGTTAATTTAAAGGCTTATAATTACACTATAATTTTTAGGCTTCTAATAGAGAGCCATCCCAGACATTGGCTGGGGAACTACCACAAGCTAATAGGAGAGTGTGAATCAGCTGAGAGATTCTGGGATTGGCTGGGATTTGGCCAGATTTCAGCTTCACCTTCATCTGGGTTTATAGGATGATTCCGGTCTATAATTCAAGTAAATTTCTGATGGCTAGAGGTGTGTTCATCCTGAGTTCTGGAAAATTCTTGAATTTTTGTGAAACTTCTTCCAAGCCTCTATTGAAGATTGACGTTTGCATATGGGGCAGCAGTGCCACCTGGTGGAGAGTCATAAGAATGCGCCACGCATGCAAGCTGCACCTGTCGCCGGAATTGGTGTTTGGGTTGTTAGCTATCAGGAATCCACAGAAGGATCAAATCATGACAACTGCAAATCTTCTCACTCATAAGAGATTCTTCAATGCAAACAGGCATTTAGAGTTGGGGGGGGATGGTTACTGGATTTTTTTCAGTATCTGAGTGATTCTTCCACATCATAAAATCAGAAAACAGTACGCACTTGAGTTGTGGACATATTTTTATGGCTGAATATTGTTTTCTCTTTGCCCTGTTTTTCAATTTAAAATTAATATTTTTGTCTCATTTTATTGGAAAATAATGAAATGTTTGGATTTCTAGTAAGCTTGAGGGAACATTATGGGTTTTTCCCTAATTTAAGTGACACCACTGAAGAAAGAGAACGCTCTGTTTTTAATCTTTTTGCAGCACCATTTATATCTTTTTCAAGTATTGGAAAATGCTAATAAGCTAATATATTTTTCTGTTAGATCGGAATGAGGGCCAAGGTAGTAGACGGAATGTGATCACTGAAGGCTGACATTGAATTGTGTTAGCTTCATAATATCATGAAACGATGTGTCTTTTTGTGAGTTAATTATAATTATGTTGCATAAGGGAATAGAAAGTGGATAGCCTCAGCCATTGGCTGGCGATAATGCCTCTATTTCCAACAGAGTGACTTAGGAAATTGACCCTTGAGCAACATGGGGGTGAGGGGCGCCAGCCCCTTGCACAGGCAAAAATCAGCGTATAACTTTTGACTTCCCTCAGACTTAACTACTAATAGCCTACTGTTGACCAGAGACCTTACTGATAACATAAACAGTCAATTAACACATATTTTAGTTATTATATGTTATATACCGAGACTTAACAACAAAGTGAGCTAGAGAAAAGAAAATGTTATTAAGAAAATCATAAGGGAAAGAAAATACATTGACAGCACTATGCTGTATTTACTGGGGGAAAAAACCCCAAACAAAGCATAACACATATAAGTGACACGCACAGTTCAAACCCATGTTGTTCAAGGGTCAACTGTATCTACACACTCAGTGTAACAAGGTGAAACTTTATTACACTTGCTGGATTAATTCAACAGACTTAGACCTCATCTAACCTTGATTTTAATCTACAGGTTACTTATTGTCATTTTGAGAGACCAAACAGTTGGCGGGGAAAAAAAGACAATCAGATTCTTTCCCCATATGCATATTAATATAGTGAAGTTTTGTTAATGTGTAGAAAAAGTCTAACCTAGGAGCATATTGGACAGAAAACCTCTGTTCCACGAGTCATTTTCAAAGTCCCACACCAGTTTATAGAACAATAGGAAAGAGCCAAACTGGTGTTTCTATTTGTTTCTACACAGAGCTTCTCCATTAATAGTAGGAATTTGGTGAGGCAAGGCAGCAAAGTGTCCTCACACAAGCTTTATAGTTTATTGATTTTCAACACAAGTGGAAGAAAAGCCACTCTCTATCAGCTTCCTATTGAAGACAAATAATGATTTTTTTTAACGTACCATACTTATTTACACAGAACTCTACCTGAGTGAGGAGGATCTGAAAAGACTTCATGATTTCGAAGAGCAGTGTGTGGAAATATACTTCCATGAGAAGATGGAAAGTCTGAATTATAGCTGTGAGGAACGAATCCGAGTGACATCAGAAAGGTAAAAGATATATATAAAATTTTCCAGCTCCCCAAACCTGATTCGACTAGAATGTCTAAAGAAGTAGAAAGATGGGCTTTCAAAATCCAGAGGTTTGGGTTCTCTACAGTTCTGTCTAGTAGCATGGAGTATTTCTGTAAGGGATGTATATTTATTGAGCACCTACCATGTTCCAGGTGCCCTTCTAGTTACTGGAGATAAATGGTGAATGAGAGACAAGAGTCCCTGCCTTCATAGGGCTTATGTTCTAGTGTGTGCAGGTGGAGGGGTGAAGGGGGTAGAGGACAAATAATAAGCAGGGAAACATATAAAAAGATGTAATTTAATGTCAGTTAGAGAGCGATGAAGAAAAATCAAGTTGCATAAGGGAACAGAAAACAATGGCGGAGAGGGTTCTGCCAGAGTCGGGGGGAAGTGGTTGGGTTGAACTCTTGGGGTAGCCTGGGGCAGGAGGGCCACTGAGGAGTTGGGGGAGGAGAGACCTGAGGGAGGTGGGCCAGGCAGAGACATCCGGTGGGATGGTGCCCCTGGCTGTAGGACTAGGCAGTGAGGATGCCTGAGGCAGAAGGCTGCGTCCACCAACGGCGGGACTGGAGAAGGCTGAGAGCTACATGCTGGTTGCACTGGGGAGATGGGGACAGGTGAGGTTCTCTTGTTTTATTTCCATGCGGGGATAACAACGGAAATGTGTATGGTTCCGGACACGATCCACCAGCAAAGGAGAAACTGCGGGAGCAGGAGGGAGAGGTGATTTGCCCCAAGAGAAGGCCTAGTGAGTGGGCGCCACCCCCCCCCCCCCCCCCCCCCCCGCCCCCAGCAGGAGGCCAGAGAGAGGATGGCCGGTGTTCAGGAGGCTGCAGCTAGGGGGCAGGCACACAGTTCTTGAGGCCAAGGCATCACAGGACCAGTGCCTGTGGGTATGCACGGGGTCAGCGCAGGGAGGCCATTCAGAGGTGTGAGGAAAGAGAAGACGTATTGGAGAGAGTGAACATTTTCAGAAACTGTAGTAGGATCGAAGCCACTGTGGCTCTAGTGATAATTGTGGATACACGGCATCGTGTTGGAACATGGAAGACTGAGTGTGATTATATGCATTTTTTTTAAAACACGGAATTGTTTTTATAACCGGAAGCAAATGGACAGAACTTAAATATGTTCCTTCATTTTTGAATATAGAGGGACCTGACTCTAAAATGTTATACCTAATAATGCATATATTTTTTCTGATGTCCAAATGGGTAGACAGTGAATCCTTAAATATGGAGTTATTTAAAACTGAATACATGAAGAACTCTCTAAATGGTTTGCTATGGGTATATGTCATGTTTCTGGACTTTTCAGTTGATATTGTATTATGTAAGTATGTATTTAGGTGGCCAATTGAATTTTATGTTGAGACTAAATTTTATATTGAGAAAAAAAATCAAATAAAGGTTTATGAGCACACAAATTTTATTTTCCTTAAATAACATCTTTAGGCCAGAGCTTGATGAGCTTCTCTTCCCTTTTTCCTCTTCTGTGCATTCTGCCGCCTTTAGAAATATGCTGGCCGAGGCCTGCATACATGCCCAGGAGTTGATAGAGCCAGGGTGAAGACCTGCTTCTCCACTTACGGGCTCTAGGCACTTGGGCCAATTGACTCTGGGCCTTTGTTTTCTTACTTGTAAGATGCACACAAAGTAGACCTACGTCTTAGACGTGCTGTGAGGATTACGTGAGGTGACGTAGATGAGCCACGTCGTGGGCAGAGTGCTGGTCAATAGTAAGGGGACGATGAACATAAAAACAGCCTCCAGAAACTGTGGCTATGATTTCTTTTTATTTTTTATTTTATTTTTTAAAGATTCTATGTGTTTATTTGACAGAGAGAGAGAGAGCACAAGCAGTGGGAGCGGCAGGCAGAGGGAGAAGGAGAAGCAGGCTCCCCACGGAGTAGGGAGCCCGATGCGGGACTCGATCCCAGGACCCCGGGATCATGACCTGAGCTGAAGGCAGACGCTTAACTGACTGACCCACCCAGCCACTCCATGATTTCTTTTTAAATACATCTTTTCTTTCAAACCTTAAGGAAAGGGGAATAAATACATAAGATGAGATGACCTCCCTACCCCAGATTATGAATGGGACCAAGGTCATGGAGAGCACCTTACCTTACACTGTAAACTAAGGAAGGTGTCAGGTGTTAGGTGGTCAGATATGGACAGATTCAAGTTCTAGGCAGATTCCTTCAGTTACAGTATGTATTCAAGGAGTCAGAATTTGAAGTATGGAGACAGCAGGGATCCATGCAGCAGGAGGATGAGTTTCAGGGACTAGCAAACTAGTCGTGGTAGGTTTGAAGAGGGTATCTTAGTCCGTTTGGGCCATTAGAACAAAGTGCCTGCGGCTGGGTGACTTGTGAGCAACAGAAAGTTACTGCTCACAGTGCTGGAGGCTGGGAAGTCCACGACCAGTATGCCAGCATGGTTGGGTGACAGCCCCCTTCTGGGTTGCAGCCCTCTCTGTGTCCTCACATGGCGGAGGGGGTGAGGGAGCTCTGTGGGGTCTCTTTTATAAAGGCACCAGTCCCATTCATGAGGCCTCCCCGCATCATGACCTGTACACCTCCCAAAGGCCCCACCTACTAATACCATCACCTTTGGGGGTTGGAATTGCAGCATAGGAATTTCAGGGAGATGCCAACATTCAGACCATAGCAGAAGGGATGAGTAAAGACATGTTTAGAAGGACAGCTCACGGGGGGAGCTAGGGATCGGACATGCAGCCGAGGGAGAGGGTGGAGTCCAGGATGACTCTCAGATCTATAGCAGGGGTAATTAGGTGAAAAGTGGGGCCACCATGATAGGAAAAAAATGCGCAAAAGACACAGGGAAGGGGACAAGCAATGAGTTTTAGCTTTGTTGAGCTGGAGACTCCTGTGGCACATTATCCAGAGATTTCTGGGAGGCTTGGACGTGAGGCTATGAAGTCCTGGGGCAAAGATTGAACTGGACAAGGAGATTCAGGAGTCGTCTGCCCCTTGTAAGAAAAGAAAGCCATGACAGAGGAAGTGATTATGCCCAGGAAGCAAGAAGGGTGAGGAAACTCAGTGGGCTGAGGGTGGGACCCTGAGGGGTGCCAACACCTGTGTAACAGAGCAAGGAAGAAGGGCTCATGGGGAGGATTGACCAGAAGCGATCAGAGGAGAAAAAGGAAAACTAGGAATGGTAGTGTTTGGAGTCAAATGGATCTGGTGTGAAAACTGGAGAACTAGACATTTATGAACAAGTAATTCAATCATAGTAGTAATGGCGGTGGTGGTAGTAGTGTGACGAACACCATCAATCATCACATATCATTATATTCCTCTTGAGGTTTTCCCCTGGGTAGAGGAAGGAGTGGAAGGTAGATGGGTATTAGCTTCTTCTTTTTTTTTTTTTTAAGATTTTATTTATTTATTCGACAGAGACAGAGACAGCCAGCGAGAGAGGGAACACAAACAGGGGGAGTGGGAGAGGAAGAAGCAGAACGCCGGGATCATGCCCTGAGCCGAAGGCAGACGCTTAACCGCTGTGCCACCCAGGTGCCCCTGGGTATTAGCTTCTGAACAATATCCTAGAGGCTTTCGTGGGCTCTAGAATTTGGTTATGAAGACCGCATTTCACTCTTCAGTACTTCATCCATCAGTTCTCCCTCGTGATAGAGCGACCTCACCAGCCTCCATTTACACGGTTGGCCTCGTTGAGGTCATCGCTGGGGAGCTCACAACAGAGACATGGGGGAGGGGAAGAATACTTCTCTGAGGTAGCCGAGGGAGTTTGAAGAGGAAGGGAAAGGAGACTAGAATATTTGCTCGATGGCCTACTTGTAAAGAAGGGATCACCTATAACCTTACAGAATTAAGTGAGTTGCGAGACTAGAAAAAGAGGAGTAGTCAGGCTGTTTATGTCCTCCTTTCTCTGGAACACTGGCTACTTTTTGACCCTAGCAACATAAGCCAGCATGTCCCTCTCTCTGTTCCGTGGAGTAAGATGCTAATAGTTCTTTTCCCATAGTAAGCATGTTATATTTGGGAAATGCTGCACTCTACTTTTTAAACAACTGTACACCCATCGTGGGGCTCAGACAGACAACCCTGAGATCAAGGGTTGCACGCTCTACCGACTGAGCCCGCCAGGTGCCCCCAGAAAATGATACATTTTAAAACAAGTCACATTGTGACTCAGTAGAGCCATCCTTGGAGCAGGTCCTGTCATTACTTTGTTGTGAAACCTTGTCGAGGAACATTTGTGAGGACCTGCCAGCATGGGAACCGTTGGTATAATTCGTTTAGCTCTTCCCGCTCCTCTAAGGCCCTGGTGAGAACTTTGCCTAGATCCCTGATGAGTTGTTCAGGGGTGCCAGAGTGCGGGGGTTAATGCCACTGAAAGTGGAGTTAGAATGTCCGGGTTCGAAGTCTCGCCCCATCCCCAGCCCTGTGACCAGCCACGTGACCTAACCTCTTTTCTGAGAAAGGGGTAATAGGAACGCCTACATTATGGGGTTGCTATGCAGATTAAATAAAAATAGTAATGTAGAGCCTTTGTTACATGGCTGGCACAGAGTGAGCACTCAGTGAATATATGGTTATCATGACATATATCATAAGTACACGTCTTATAATCTTACTTTAAAACATCTCCTCCGAAGACCCACAGTAAAACAACGACCACACTGGTCTTCCCTCCACCCTCGAATCGCACACAGGGGAAACTAAACTTACAAGAGTTTGTTTTACGTGTCAGGATGCCTGAAAGTCTAGATTAAATTAATGCAGTTGGTGGTTGAGGAATATAATTAAAATATGTTTCACGGGACATAATGCTTTAGGAAGAAAAATGCCTGTGAAAGCAGGAAGGCCCGATGTGAGGGTGACCAGGTTATTTGCCTAGCATCTCTCTATTGTAGCCTGTTACCTGTTGCTGTGAATAGTTGCTGGCTTCTATTGTATTCATTTGATGTGACTGCTGCTAATGGAACTTAATGAGCCTCCATTACTGCTGTTCAGCCTGCTCTGTTTTTGAATTAGATGAAACAGTGCGCTAAATGGAGAGGCTCTAATTAAGCATATTTGGAAGGGAATATACATATATTTTGTGCTCTTTCCCTCATCATCTCTGCCAGTTCTCATTTTGCAGGTTCCAGAAGGTCAGGAAGCATTTATTAAGCCTCTACTTAGTTAGAGAAGTTGAATCCTATAGCAGAAGTAGGAAAGAGAGGGTCCCACCCACATATTATAAACACGGAAAATATCACCCCTTTTGTTCTTTAATTCCTGTCTGCTAAGCTCCCCGCAAGAAGAAGTGGAGGATTTCTCAATCCATGTGTCTTGGGATACATTTTAGAGAGAGGAGATATCACACTATTTTGGGAAGTGCTTGCTGCAGCTGAATGTTCAGTCCTTCATAGTATAATCACTGATTCCTCCAGGCCCCACTTAAGACTGGGGATCACTTTTAATTTCTGCATATGGTCATGTCAGCCATGAAACTGTTGATGAGATTCCCTTCCTTGCTGTTTTCCCTCTTTCTTCCTCCCTTCCCTTCCCTTCCCTTCCCTTCCCTTCCTTCCCTTTCCCTTTCCCCTTTCCTTTCCTTTCCTTTCCTTTCCTTTCCCTTCGCTTCGCTTCGCTTCCTTCCTTTCTTCTTTTTACTTTATTTCTGCTTATCAAGGATTTTTGTTATTGAGAATTTGGCCAGAATACTCACTTATCCAAATAAAAGAATAAAACAGGGAAAAGAAAGAAAGAAAAAAATGTCATAAGCCAGAGGGCACTTTGAAAATTTTCTTTTTTCCATTTAGTCTTCCATATAATTTTAGTTAAAGTTATACAAGTTTGGGAGCACCTGGGTGGCTCAGTTGGTGAAGCGTCTGACTCTTGATTTCCGCTTAAGTGATGATCTCAGGATCATTAGATCGAGCCCCGTGTCGGGTTCTGCACCCCGTGTAGTCTGTTTGAAATTCTCTCTCCCTCTGCTCCTTCCTCCACTCTCTCTCCCTCAAAATAAATAAATAAAATCCTTAAAAAAAAGTATACAAGTTTTATGTTGCCCCCCTCCCGCCTTATACATCAAAAGCATTTCTTCCAATAATTAAACATTATTTATAAATATATTTTTAGCTTTTATTGTTTCTTGACCTACAAAGTTTTTATACCAAATTTAAAAGTATATAATACAGAGCATAAGTCATCCACATCCCCATGCCTACCATCAGAAATAGCCAAAGGAAATTGCTATCGACAATGTAAGTGTGATTTTTAATGGCTGCATAATATCTCATAATGTAAAGAGTATCTACTTTAGCATAGTGAAATCATAGTCTTTTTATGTACATTGCTTAATCGAATGTCCCAATGTTGCACCTTTGTCACCATTGAGTTATCTTAATCATTTGCTAGGCTAAAAAAGATGTTGTTACAATGTAGATGAACTCATTTTAATTTCCATTTCTCTGCATACCTAATGAGGTTGCATATTTTACCTTATCTTTTCCTTATCTTTTGTATTTTATCTTTCATGAGTTGCTGTTCACATCCTTTGGAGTCTTTGTAATTTTTTTCTGTAACAAATTATAAAAGCTTTTTTTTTTTTTTAAGATTTTATTATTTATTTGAGAGAGAGAGTGCATGAGTGGGGGGGAGGGGCCGAGGGAGAAGCAGATTCCCCACTCAGCAGGGAGCCCAACATGTGGCTCCATCCCTGGACCCTGAGATCATGACCTGAGCCAAAGGCTTAACCAACTGAGCCACCAGAGTGTCCCAACAATTTGTAAAAGCTTTTGATTTATTAAGGGATACAAACACCTCCTTACATTTGTTAGAATAATTTCTAACCTACTGTTTATTTTAAAATTTTATATTTTTATGTATATGAGTTTGTTTTTATGTAACCAAATATGAGATATTTTGTAATTTATTGTGTTGTTAAGCTTAGAAAGCTGTATTAGTTTCCTAGGGCTGCCATAATGAAGTACCGATTATTGGGTGTCTTATAGCAACAGAAATTTATTGTCTCACAGTTCTGGAGGTTACAAGTCCAAAATTGAGAAGTTGGGAGGGCCATGCTTCTTCTGTTGGCTCTAGTGGAGAATTCTTCTTTCTTCTTCTAGCTTCTGGCGTTTACTGGCAGTCCTTGGTATTCCTGGGCTTGTAGACACATTAGGGAAGTTGTAGGGTGGTCTTCTCACTGTGTCCAAATTTCCCTTTTATGACACCAGCCGTAGTGGCTTAAGTCTACCCTAATGACGTCAGTTTAACTTTAACTCTCTGTAAAGACCATGTTTCCAGATAAGGTCCTATTCTAGCATTACTAGGGGGTTAGGATTTCAACATATCTCTTTTGGGGGGCACAAAATGAAACCCATTCCCATATAGAGATATTTATAGGTATGCAGATAATATTAACCAACACTTCCTTCATTCTTTCTAAGTTAGTCATTACATTTAAGTAGATTCTACTTGCCATTTAACTTTTGACCTTCATAGCTGAAAATACCTTGTGTTGCTTTCACGTGAATCAATGGCTGGTCGTTGTAATGTTGGGTTATAGTATTCAAGATAATTTTAAAAATTTGCCTCAGGCTTTCTCAGAATGTAGGACTCTTAAAATGGGTTTTGTTTGAAGCTTGGGAAGGTTATTTGAACTGTAGACTTGGATTTTTTTTTTTAAGATTTATACATTTTTTTTCTAATTACATATTTGATTATTAATTCTGTTCCTCTCATTCTGGCTTATTCCTCAAGATCTCCTTTCCCTATTCCAAATAGCGTTGTGTTTGTCAGTAGGAGATTTTGGGATGTTTCTCATCTAAATTAATGAATATATTAATACAATAGGGCTGGTGGATGGAACATTGGAGGGATGACTAGCAGGAAACTGGAAACATGGTTCTGAAATGCTAGAAATAAGGGCTAGAAAAGTAAATGTATAGTATTTCCTCTTTGGAGTGATAGTAAGAATTATAGGAGGGTGTGAGACCACCTGACATAAGACAGAGGACTCACCCAACCTGGGGAAGCCACTGAAGCTGAGGAGCCTTCTAAGGATGGAACTAGGACAGGAAGAGAGCAAGGCAAGTTCCCACTGGCTTAACGTGGTTATTGGTTTTCTCCCTCCCTTTACCATTAGGGTTACAGAGATGTACTTCCAAATGAAAGAAATGAATGAAAAAGTGTCTTTTATAAAGGACTCTTTACTGTCCTTGGACAGCCAAGTGGGACACCTGCAGGACCTCTCTGCCCTGACAGTGGATACCCTCAAATTCCTTTCTGCTGTTGACACCTTACAAGAGGATGAGGCTCTCCTGGCCAACAGAAAGCATTCTACGTGCAGAAAACTTCCCCACAGCTGGAGCAATGTCATCTGTGCGGGGGTTCCAGGCAGCATGGAGATCTCTGGGGAGAAGAAATACCAGTATTATAGCATGCCTCCTTCATTGCTGCGGAGCCTGGCCAGAGGCCAGCATACCCTGAGAGTGCAGAGGGAGCCCCTTCTTGAGATCACAGACAGTCAGAGAGAGGTTTCAAATGTAAGAGATGAGCAGGAAAAGCAAGAAACAGAAACTACCATAGTTGCTTCTGGGGTGTCCATTAACAGGCAAGCTCAGCCAAAGTATGGCCAGTTTCTCCTGGTCCCTTCTTATCTACAGCAAGTTCCTTTTTCTGCAGAAACTGACTTTCCTCTGTTCAGACCATCCGTGGAAGCAAGCGCAGATGTGCTGGCAGTCAAACAGGTCACCCAGAGTGAGGTCCCTGTTCGTCTGACTTGGCAGAGCCCCACACTCTCAGCTCAGGGCTCAGTGGCTGAACCCGAGGCACAGTACGAGTCAGTCTCTCAGATACCAGCCAGACAAGACAAGGGCGGGGAGCAAGTTCTACCCACTTTTATTTGCACATCTCCACCAATGAAAATGACCTCCCTCCCTTCCCAAGGCGAGAGCACGGGAACTGGAGGTGGGTATGTGAACTGGGCATTTTCAGAAGGTGATGAAACTGGTGTGTTTAGCATCAAGAAAAAATGGCAGACCTGCTTGGCCTCCACTTGTAACAGCGACCCTAAAGAGAGTGGCCAAAGCCAGAGGCAGATCCGAGCCAGATCCCTATCTGAAAACTCATCAAGCTTGGCCTATAGTAGTGACTGCTCAGAGGCGGGACCATGGCTGCAGCCAAACACATCCTTTTGGATCAATCCTTTCCGCAGAGATAGGCCCTTCACTCGGAGTCATAGTTTGAGATTCCACAAGGAGGACAAACTGAAGATCTCTAAGATTAAAAGTAAGAAGCGAACATTTTTTTTTTGTTTAAAAATAAGCTCTTAAATTACTAAATTCTATGCATTACTATTATTTTTAAAAAGTTGACCATGTTTGACTATATCCTCATTCTCCCCATTCTCAGTCGTCTCTAAAACCAAATGGCTCCCTGCACAATCTTAAACCTTTTTTTGCAAACCCTTTCCCTTACAGATCTTTCAAGATCCTCAGAGATAGGGCAGTCAGCATGGATCAAAACAAAAATGCTAATCAAGGATAAGAGATCGTCAAAGAAAAAGAAGAAAACTCAAGGACTACAGGTGCCAGTAAGTGTCTTGTATGTCGTTAGCAATTGAGGTAGTAGCCTATCTTAGCTTGGTTTCCGTATTGTAAAGTGCCAGGCACACTACAAAATGGCCCTGTACTGGAAGGAGTGAAGATGTAAATTTAAGAGTCATCAGAGTGGTTATGCCACAGCTCATTTATCAGCTCACATGTTGAAGGACACTTGTGTTATTTTCAGTTTTGGGCTATTCCAAACAAAGCTGTTATGAACATTTGTGCACAAGTCTTTGTGTGGACATATGTTTCAATTTCTCTTTGGTAAATATTTAGGAGTAGCATGTCAGAGTCATATGGTAAGTATTTGTTTAATTTTAGAAGACACTTCCAAACAGCTTTCCAAAGTGGCTCTACCATTTTACATTCCCACCAGTTGACGAGGAATAGTTTATGAGAGTTCCAGCGGTCCACGTTCTCACCAATCCTTAGTATGCTGGGTCTTTTTAACTTTAGCCATAGTCGGGGGTATGTAGTGGGATCTCATGGTGATTTCATTTGCATTTCTGGAGTGACTAGTGTTGCAAGGTATCTTTTATGTGCTTATTATTTATATTTAAGAAAATTTGCAAAACTCAAGATCACTGAGATTTTCTTTCATGTTTTCTTCCAGAAGTTTCATAGTTTTTCATCTTATATTTAGGTCTAGCGCCCATTTTGAGTTAACTTTTGTATGTGGTGATAGGTAGGGATTGAGGTCCCTCCTTCTTTTCCTTTTTCTCCCCCCCACCCCACTCTTTTATTTCTTTGTTCCTTCCTTCCTCCCTCCCTCCCATCCTTCCTTGAATACAAATATCAATTTTTTCCTACCATTTTCTGGTAAAAAGATTGTCCTTTTCCTATTGAGTTTCCTTGATACCTTTGTCAAAAATGAATTGACCATGTATATCTATAATTTGTATGGATCTATTTCTGGATCTATTTTGTTCCATTTATCTATATGTCTATTTTTATGAAAACACCATAGTATCTTGAATACCATATTTTATATTAAATATTGAAATCATGTAGTGTAGGTCTGCCAAAGTTTTTGTGTCTTTTCAAAGTAGTGTTTTTTTGGTTTTTTGTTTTGTTTTTTGGCTATTCTAGTTTCTTTGCATTTCCACATATATTTAGAATCAGCTTGATAGTTTTTATAGAGAAGTCTGCTGGAGTGAGTGGAATTGCTGTGAATCAACTTGGGGAGAATTGGCATCTTAACAATAATAAGTTTTTTGATCCATGAGCATGATATGTCTATTTATTTAGATATTCCTCAGTTTCTCTCAACAATGTTTTGTAGTTTTCAGTGTTCTTTTTTTTTTTTTAAGATTTTTTATTTATTTATTTGAGACAGAGAGATGGAGCATGAGCAGGGGAAAGAGTCAGAGGGAGAGGGAGAAGCAGACTCCTTGTGGAGCTGGGAGCCTGACATGGGGCTTGATCCCAGGACTCTGGGATCATGACCTGAGCTGAAGGCAGATACTTAACCATCTGAGCCACCCAGGTGCCAAAAGTGTTCAGTTCTCGCACATGTTTTTAAAAATGTCTCCCTAAGTATTTATTATTTTTTACTTTATTATAAATGCAATTATAAAAAATTAATTCCTGATTATTTGTTGGTGGTATATAGAAATACATATATTTTAAAGATTATTTGAGAAAGTGGGAGAGAGAATGTGAGCAGGGGTGGGGGGCAGAGAGAATCTTCAAGCAGACTCCCTGCTGAGCATGGAGCCCAACACAGGGCTTGATCCATGACCCCATGATCATGACCTGAGCTAAAACCAAGAATTGGATGCTTAACCAACTGAGCCACCCAGGTGCCCCTAGCAATATATTTAAAAAATATTGATTTTATACACTACAACCTTACTAAACTTGCTAATTTGTTTGTAGAGGTTTTGTTCCTCTGTAGGATTTTCTATATAAATGGTCATGTTATCTACAAATGAAGATAGTTTTACTTTACAAATTTACTTTTTACCTTTCAAATCCAGATGTGTTTTATTTATTTTTCTTGCCTCATTACACTGGCTGGCATCTCTAGTATAATATTGAATAAAAGTGGCAAAAAAAATATATCCTTTCCTTTTCTCTGCTCTTAGGGGTAAAACATTTAAGCTTTTACCGGTAAGTATGATGTTAGCTGAAGCTTTTTATGTAGCTGCCCTTTATCAAGTTAAAGAACTTCCCTTCTACACCTAGTTTCTGAGAGTTTTGTCATTAATAGATATTAGCATTTTTTCAAATGCTTTTTCTGCACCTCCTGATAAAATCAGATGGTTTTTCCTTTTTACTATGTTAATATGATTAATTATATTAATTAAT
Organism: Ursus maritimus; assembly: GCF_017311325.1. Lineage (NCBI taxonomy): Eukaryota > Metazoa > Chordata > Mammalia > Carnivora > Ursidae > Ursus > Ursus maritimus. The sequence continues at coordinate 13,511,809 of NW_024426008.1, forward strand.
TTTATAATGTAGAAGTACTATTTAGAGTATCAAGTCAACCTGGTTAGGATGAATCCTGCTTGACCATGATGTATTATCTTTTTTGTATGCTATATTTATTTTGCTAAAATCTTAATAAGATTTTTTGCATCTGTATTCTTGAGGAATATTTGTCTATTGATCTTTTTTCTTGTAATGTCTTTGTCTGGGTATCAGGGTGATCCTGGGCTTATTGACTGAGTTGGGAAGTATTACCCTCTTCAGTTTTCTAGTTGAGTTTGCATAGAATTGATACCATTGCAACTTTTATTATTTGGTAGAATCAATCAATGAAACCATCTTTGTGGGAAGGTTTTTAGCTGCAAATTCAATTTCTGTAATAGATATAGGACTATTCAGGTTATCTGATTCATCTTTAATGAGCTTTGTTTGTGTCTTTCAAAGAATTTGTCCATTTCATGTAAGTTGTTGAATTTATTGGCATATAGATTTATAATCTTTTCTTATCCCCATATTATTTATGGGGTCTATAGTGACGTCACTTCTATCATTCCTAATATTTTATATTTGTGTTTCTTTGTTTCATGATTAGTCTGGCTACTGGCTTATCTGCTTTATTGATATTTCAAAGAACCAGTTCTTGGTTTCATTGATTTGTCTCTGAATACTAGTTTATTAATTTCTGCTCTTTGTTATTTCTTTTGTTTACTTTGGTTTTAATTTGCTCTATTTTTTTTCTAGTTTGTTAAGATAGAAGCTTTGCTCATTGATTTGAGATGGTCTTCTTTTCTAATACGGCATTTAGTGCTATAAAATTCCCTCTAATCATTGTGTTAGCTATGTTCCACAAATTCCAATATGTTATGCTCACATTTTCATTTAGTGTATCTTTTTATTTATTATTAGGAAGCCTTAGATCTGAGTTAGTAATTCTATAGGACTTCACCTTTCATGATCTTAATTTAATGCCCTGCTTTGTTTTTCCATATAATAATCTGGATACATTTTTAAAAGCACCTCAACTCTTTTTAGAATGAGAAGCAGAGGGGCGCCTGGGTGGCACAGCGGTTAAGCCTCTGCCTTCGGCTCAGGGCGTGATCCCGGCGTTATGGGATCGAGCCCCACATCAGGCTCCTCCACTGTGAGCCTGCTTCTTCCTCTCCCATTCCCCCTGCTTGTGTTCCCTCTCTCGCTGGCTGTCTGTATCTCTGTCGAATAAATAAATAAAATCTTAAAAAAAAAAAAAAAAAAAAAAGAATGAGAAGCAGAAGCAAAGAGATAAGTATTAAGATAATTATGTAAAATTACCTTTTGGAGGGAGAGATTTAGCTTGTAAAGAAGACTCTTTTACAGGGAAATGCTATGAGTTGCTCGAATCTTATGAAATATGAATTCAGTGGATTTGTTTTTTGCAATAGTTAAAGTGGCCAGAATTTAACTAGAAATTGAAACTGGGCTTAGGTATTAATAACTTGCATTTATTTATTGCTTGGTATTTTGTCAATTTATCTCATTTCTTCTCTGTTCCTGGTTAGTACATATGGAAGCCATTACTGTTGGCTACCTGTTATTTTAATGACAAAGGGAACGGGGTTCACAGACATTAAGTGATTTACCCAAGTTTACATAACTTCTAAGTGATAGATCTAGAATTCCAACACAAGTTCTTTTCGGATCCAAGCCTTATGTTTCTTTCTCTATGCCACTGGTTCTCAAATTGTGGTCTTCTATCAGCAGTGACAGCATTACCTGGAAACTTATTAGACATTCAGATTCTTTCTACCTCTAGACCTAATGAATCATGGATCTTGGAGGTGGGAGCCAGTGATCTGTGGTTTAGCATAGCCTTGAGTGATTCTGATGCACACTCACGTTTGATGACTGCTGCCCCCTACCGTCATTCTCAGTCATCACCACAAATAGTAATCACATGGTGCTTGTGTCCTGCCAGCTTAACTAATGGGAGTTTTCAAAGATTTCCAGGTGATTCTAATGTGCAGCCAATGTTAACAACCACTGCTACTCACCATAGTACCTCTATGAGTCACATTAATGACTCAAAATGTTTTCAGATTAATGTCACTGTGTTCCAACAAGTGTCTTTTTCTCCAGGTCATAAAGGTCGACACCTGCTCTCAAAATGACCAACTGGATTCAGAGCCAGGAGAAAATAACATCTCAGAAGAAGAGGCCTATAGCAAGAACTGGCTCACAGTGTCCAAATTTAGTCAGATAAGTATGTAACAGTCTAGACTCTTAGAACTCAAAAGCTCTGAGAAAGTTTCCTCACTGTGCTCCCAGATCACTGGTGGTCCCTGCTATTTTTTCAAGGGGAGATGATGGAACGAGAGGATGGCAACATCCATTTAGAAAAATAGCTCTTTTTTATTTTTAATTTTTATGAATTTCCATTCATTTAATGGAATCGTTTCTGGGATCCAGAAAAGAAAAATCAAAGTTTAGGTAGTCTCATATCCAGAGCTGTTAAACCTGGCTCAGGGAGTGTTCATTTGGTCTGATCTATGGCGTGGGGTTGTCTAATGTTATAAATTCTTGAGGTTCATGAGACATTGATATGGACCCTTACACAGAACTCAGTGGGATGAGTTGTGGTTGGTTATTTATGACTACTGACATATAGTATTTATTCCATGGGCAAGTGTCCCTTAATGGTGGTTTGTAAAGAAGAAAAGATGGATCAACTCGCTACAAATGAAAACTATGAGGTAGGCAGAGAATGTGAAATAAGCCTGGACAAGTAAGATAAGACCAGATTATGAACAGAATTGGGAGCAGTGATCAGAACTTTGAACTTCTTGCTTTATACAATAAGAGACCTTTACCAATTCTTTTTTTTTTTTTTTTTTTTTTTTTTTTGCTTTCACACATTTGAAGTTTATTCTCAGACAAAGCCCTATGCAAATGTTTGACAGGCAGCCTCCCATCCAGGGATGCAGGGACCCAGGTTCCACCCATGTTGTAGCTCTATCATGTTCAACATGGGGCTTCAGAGATCTCTGCAGGACACCTCCACGGCTGCCATGGCAAGACGGAATGCAGCTGATATCCATATTCTGTTTATCCGTTCATCCATCAGTGGACACTTGGGTTGTTCCCACCTCTTGGCTACTGTGAATAATGCTGCTATGAACATGGGTGTGCAAATATCTTCTTTGATGTGCCCTTTTTTCTGTCTTTACTTATGGAGTTTACTCTGCCAGTCTTCAGGTCAATTTTTTGAGTATTTAGGATGATTTGATAGTTATCTAGTTGTATTTGTGGGAAGAGGTCAGTCTAGGGTCCTCCTACTCCGTCGCCATCTTCCTCACACTCCCTTTTACTAATTTTTAAACAGAAGAAACTATGTGACCAGGACTCACAAATATTTAAAATTATTTGAAATACTAAACTTAAGGTACAAATAGTATATTGAAATCTATGTTGTTATGCTTCTTTAAAACCTTGCTTTCTCCTATGGGTGGTGGTTTTCAACCAAGGGCCAATTTCATACACCTCCCACCTCTCTTCCCTGGGACATTTGGCAAAGTCTCATGACATTTTTGGTTATGACAACTAAGGGAGGTACAGGTATTCTTGACTTCTAGTGGGTAGAGGCCAAAGATGGTGATAAACATCCTACTGCAATGAGTGGGATAGTCTCTTTCCTCCTGACAAGGAATTTTCCAGCCTGAAATGTCAGTGCGAAGGTTGAGAAACCCTGATTTATACTTTAAAATACTCAATTGTCTATTAAATCATTGAGAATCAAGTGGACTCTAAGCTGAAAGAGACATTAGAAATTAAATTATTGAGAACCCCCTTCATCTACAGATATGACTCGAGAGCTTATTTGTCTTGCCTTAAATCGCACAGTTTATAAGAGCCTACAATATTGAATAAATCAAATCCCATACCTATAAGTATGTTTCTAGGACCGATTGCCAATGTATTTATTTTATTTCTAAATGTTTATTTATATTATATTTTATATTTTTTATAAATACTCTGATATTTAAGTTTATGTTTTTCTTAATTTATTCAAGTTCTTTTTTTATCGAGACATAATTATGACATATAACATTGTATTAGTTTTATGTGTACAACATGATTTGGTGTGTGTGTGTATATATATATATATGTAGTGAAATGATTACTACAACAAGTGAACAGTTATCAGTTCACATAGTTACAATTTTTTTTCTTGTAATGAGAATTTTCTAAGATCTATTCTCTCAGCAACCTTCAAATATACAATATGGTGTTGTTAGCGGCAGTCACATGTTGTACAGTACCTCTCCGGGACTTAGTTATCTTACAGCTGGAAGTCTGTACCTGAGACCACCTTCACCCATTTCACTCACCCCCAACTCTCAAGTTATGTAAGTTCTTTCCCGTGACTTTCAAATAGAAAAAGATGCAGGTGGCAGGAAGATTCTGGGAAAGAATCTCAAGTCTGATGATCAGAAAGGGAGAGAAGATGTAGGGAGATAGGCTGACTCCAGGTGCCTAGTTAATCCGAAGAGACAGGGAGGCCCACTGTCTACCTTGAGCCACATCCTGAATTAAGAATCTTATTTTTAAAAAAATATATCTGAGTTAAGCATTAATTGAAAAAGAATTTAAAAATAAAAGTTTGAGGGTTGGGTGGTACCCTGTCAGGTAGCTCTCTCTGAATACAAAAAGAAAAGTTCTGAGGAATTTAACTATGAAAAGGAAAAGTATATTTTAACTTTTCCTATAGATATTTTAATATTCTGTGCTGTCATTGAAACCATATTGATCATAATTTTATGATATTACAAAAATATCATATAACATTTTGCAATTTTTTTCTAATAGATTTCTTGCACTGTGTGTGTGTGTGTGTGTGTGTGTGTGTGTATTTCTGGCACAAAGTCATTAGAGAAAAGAATTACTACTGTTATCTCCTATCTCCTACATTTAGCCAGGGACTCTTAATAAGCGTAATTCTCAGAATTAATCCCATCCAGTAATTAAATTATTACTGGGCACCTACTATATGCCAGTGACTCTGCAGGCACCAGTATAAAAAATAATGACAATAATGATCCTTGCCATCCTTTTTAGGAAAGAGCTGAAAATGAAACATATCTTCTGACATTCTTTTCTGTCTTTTGTTTTTGTTTTGTTTTGTTTTTTCAAGTAGCCTACTATGATGCTTGATGCAGTTGTTAAGGAAGGATGCCTAACAAGTTGGAATGAAAATTTCATGTGTTTTACATAAAGCATGGACGATAGGGTACAGGAGAACAGTTTGGGATGAAAATTTCATGTGTTTTACATAAAGCATGGACAAAAAGAATCGCTAAAGGTGTTCTTCTGTAAGGAGGAATCAAGTTATGGATCATTTGATGCTTGACTTTGATTAGAGAGCATAAATTATTATAAATGTAAAGGAAACTACTGATGAATAGAAACACTGTAGAATGTATAGCTTTCAACCACTTGAGAAAAAAAAGGACAAAAGAATCTTGGTAACACTTGCTAAAAAGAGAAAAAGAAACTATATTCAAATTTAGATGAATGCACTATGTTCAGATCTTTCTATTTAGGAATGTGATTTGAATGTAACACATTTTCAAGTATTCTCTAATTTTTTTTTCTTTCTTTTAACAAGATCTAGAACCCTCTCTGTATCAGAAAATGAAAACTAAAGAAATGGAACAGCATGCTATCCAAGTCAGTGATTATCTCAAGCAGCCTCAAGAGGTAAAAACATCTTATTTGATATTAAAAAAAAATTACGTACACACTTCTCTGGCTCCTTGACTGTGTCTGTTTTACCTTTATGTTCCTTAATTGGCTTCTACTTTTTATTGGTGTTACATTTAAATCCTTGCTTTGAATATAAGCTCAGTTTTTTCACTCCCCTCGTGACCCACGCCCCACTCTTTATTCTTTCCTTGTTTTTCTCTATGCAATTTATTTGTCCACCCGGTAATTTATCACGGGTGTTTTCAGCATGAAAGATAAATAATTCAGGAATTTTTCAAACTGTTTTGAAATTTATGAATGTTGCCATGTGGAAGAAAAATAGATATTTTCAATATGCTTTAGAGTCAACGTATAGAAACTACTGGGAGGCAGATTCAGCCCAACCTGAGGAGGAATTTTTAGCAATTGGAGTTTTCTAAGGATGGAACGGCTTATTTCTGGAAGTAGTAAGTTCCTCACTCAGTGTGGTTAGTCAAACAGGCCGAGCCAACCTCTTTGCAGATGTGTTGGAGGGGATTTGGACATTGCAGGGTGAAGGACCCTCCGACACTGAGGTTCTCTCATTTTATGGTCTGTGTTTCTTACCATCTGCAAATATGTGCCCATTTTACTGCCATCTACCATGTGGGAAGCATGATCTAGTTAGACTAACCCAAGAAGTCTAATTTTGGTCTTGGTTGGAACATTACTTCTATGAACTCGGGAACTGTATCCACATTACCTGTATGAATGTATGTTAATAACCTCATGAATGTAATCTGTGGAAGGTTTCGAAACTAAAATGTAAGACTGCTTGGAGGTGAGTGGAGGCAAGAACCTGTCTGCCATGTCCCAGGTTTCAGGGCTATGTATAATAATTAACCTCTGAGCCTCATTAGCTGTGTCTCTAAAATGGGGGTAATGCCATCCTTATGAGATTATTCATAGTGGATAACAAAAATAAGACCAATAAAAATGCCTAGAGTGATGCCTGGAACGTAGTAGGTTTCAAGAAGTACTAGTTGAATCTAAATAGGAATTAGAATGATAAATTCAGAGTAATGTTATTCTAAATAATCATCCACTGAAACAGCAATGTCCTGATAGAGGACATAGAGATGTAATGATTGATGTTTCTTGTCAGCTTAGACCTTCATTCCTTCTTTCCTATCATTAACTGTTCACTCTCGTTTCTGCCAAAACCGTTGTATATTATGTTTTCTCTATGATGTCCCCATACAAGTAATTTCATTCTGTTAAAGGCAGTCAAACACATTGAATTTTCAGATATCGTGCTAACATTAGACATCTTTCTAACTTGAGTTTAGTGCGTCCAGTAAAAGAGAAATACTGAGTTAGGGGAGGGGCGGGTGGAGAAATGTACCCTCCAAGGCATGCGTTTTGCGAATGTATTACTGGAAGCGTGGGGTGGGAGAATGTTGGGCGAACATGTAATGAATGACCTTTCCCTTCTGCTCAGGATCTGAGCAAAAACTCTTTGTGGAACTCCAGGAGCACCACCCTCAAGAGGAACTCCCTGTGAGTATTTGTCAATGTCTATTTTTAAGCATCTTTGGCTTCTATTTTTTAACCTCATTTGTAACAAAGGTTAAATTGGGTCAGAAAAAGGGGGGGGAAAGTGTTTCCAATAACAATATTTTCCTTTTGTCAGCAAGAAGGAAAATCATTTATCCTCCAAGGTTTCCCATTTCTGGCAATGAGATCCTACCTCAGTGCCTTTTAAAAACACAACCAAACATGTGCTACCACAGCAGATTAAGCATTTGTCTTTTCAGTGTCAAAAAAGCACACACAGGATAATGAGAATCCTTGTCTGACAGATAACAATTGTAAAATTTGCCTTCAAGAGTAGGAGCAAACCTGTCTGGCCTAAAGAGAATGACTGAAGACCTGATAGTTTTCTTGATCTTTTTTATTTTTGGTTTCTCATGAGCATCCTAAGTGTCTATCAAAGCAGTAACCCTTTGAGGATTGAGACAGAACAAAGGGAAGCCAGGGATCAAAAGAGAGAGGGGCTGGAGAACTCACATGGTTGTAGGCTTGAGGATTTTCCTAGAATTTTATTTGTTCAGAGAAATGAAGTTTGAAAACCAACCAAGCAAAATGATTCTCTTTGGTTTGTAGTGTTTTCTGGACTTTTCTAATTACATCATCAACATACCCATCTGGCTATGGGAGCAGAATTCAAAACCGTCTACTGAATGAAGGGCCAGTTGATAGCAAGCAGGTGAAATGTGACTTGTAGTTTGCGGCCAGCTCCATTTGAGATGGCTTTTTTTTTTTTTTCTGGAACTCCCACCCAGGTCTCTGTGTGCAAGCCTGCCTCTAGACTTCAAGTGCACATGACTTTCTCCTCCCAGAGGTTCGGTAGTTTGTGCTCGCGCAGAGTCGTGGGTTATTGCAGCATGAAATTAAACAATAATTGTAATTGTACTCTCTTCCCTAAGGACCTTCAATACTGGAGATATTCTTTGAACGCATTTATGCAGACTTGCCCGTGGCCACTTGTGCACTTGAGCAGGGCAAGTAACAATTTACAGAGAGCTCATTTCAGCCCGTGAACATTTAGGGGCCACGTGGGCTAATGAAACTGATTTGTAGTCTTGTCCGGAGACATTCACAGGCTCATTTGTAGGCATCTGCTTTGCACAGTTCAGGAACCCTTTAGTTTAATTGATCCAGAACAACACACACACAGTTAAATCTTATGTATGTCGTGTGATCATATAGCTAATTAAAAACAAAAACCAACGACTACTTTTCGGTTAGCCTAGGGCATGCCCAGTAAGTGAATTATACGCATATGTGGTGCTCATTTTTCTATGAAAATAATTGTAGGGTTGCAAACCATTTCTCCATTGATAGAGATAGGGGTCAAATGACACTTTTCTTCCAAAGAAAAGCTACATATACACATACATACATATAGACATTTAGACTCTGTACTGTTACTGTTGTACTTACTTTTCCTCTCTTTGGTCATTGAAAAATTTAAAGCATTGTCTAAACAACTTCAATTTTTCAAACAGGTTGAGAAGTTCAAATGGAGTTGACAGTAAGTTTTTATATTTAAAGATTTTTTTAATCTTATTAATGGTGAGGTGCCCTATCCTGCTGAGAGTTTTGTAGTTCCTTAAATTCTGTATGTGATTTTTGTCTACTTTACGAAGTAGAAAGTTCAGTAGAAAAGTAGCAAGTTGATCGTGTTTCTCCACATATTTCAGGATTGATGTCTGATTTACAATTTTTTTTGAATTGCCTATTTCGGACAGTGATTTTTCCAGTTCTCTCTGTGAGTGAGGGTGTTGCCTCTGAGCTCATTTTGACTGTTCAACAATTCTGTCAATCTTTTACGTGGCGCTCACGAAGAGCCGTTCATCTTGTATGTGGATACCTTTTCTTGTCTGGCTTCTGTAGGACTCTGTGCCCCAAGTGGCTGAGCAGGGCTGGGTCATGTGACACAACTCCCTGGCAAAGCCACTGTCAAAGCTGTTCTCAAATTTTACCATAATCTATGAGCTCCTTTTCATGTTCTTGACCTCTTGATGCTAATTGGGCCCCTTCTCTTCCACAGCCTTGTGCACCCCAGTCTCTCTGGTTCCCAGTCATCAACTTTGCCCATCTTAGCCATCAGCTTTGCCTCCGCACCACCCCCAGCCCCATCCTTCGGAGTTGTCTGTGTTGCTCTACCCCATGGCTTCTGCCTTGGAGCCTCCAGTATCATTTTCCAACATAAAAAGTTTTGCCCTTGATTTTACACTAGCATTCTTGTTGGTTTCTCTCCCTTTGCACTTCCCCATGTTCCTATTGGAATTGCCTTTCTCAACAATAAATCGTCACTTATGTCGAAGCTTCCAGTGGCTTCCCATTACCTACAGGATAGGCTGCCAGTCTCTTAGTCTTCCTCAACGTTCTTGTCAGCTTGGCCCTCATCCAGATTTCCAGGCTCACGTTCATTCTTTCACTCATTTCTGCCCTGCAGAATATGACCACCTACCTACCTATTCACCCCTTCACTTGGGTGTCTACAAGGCATCTCAAACAAAATGTGCCACCTCCTTCATCATCCGTCTTAGGAAATGGCAACTCCATCCTTCCGGTTGCTGAGGTCAAAGTCTCGCCATCTTACTTGACTCACATTTTCTCTTATCGCCACTTCCAAACCATCAGTAAGTTCTTCGAAGTATATCAAGATCCTGGTCACTTTGCTACCTCCACATACCCCTCTGGATTACAGGATGACCTCCAAACTATTGCTCTCTGAAAGTCTATTTCCAGGTCGCAGCCAGAATAACACGTTTAAACCGAAAGTCAAATTGAGTCACTCTTCTGCTCAAATGGCATCTCATCTCACTCTGTAAAAGCAAAGTCGAAATGTGGTCTACAAAGCCCTATTGATCTGCTGCTCCTCCTTCAACTCTACAACCCCATTTCCTCTTAGCACGGTCCACTCTGGCCACGCTGTCCATGGTCCTGCCTTGGGGCATTTGCACCTGCTGTGACCTCTGCCTAGAATACTCTTCATTTGTCCATATGACTTACCTATCTCTCCCTTCAGGTCTATGCTCAGATTTCACTTTATCACAGAGGCCTTGGCTTGCCATCCTTAAAATAATAACCTCCCCGTCTCCCAAACTTTCTAGTCCCCTAACTTGATATATATGTAATACCATATGCACTGTATATTTACTTGTTTATTTAATTTCTCTTTCCTCTCACTAGAAGGTAGCCAGAGATTTTATCTGTTTTTTTACACTGGTCTTTCTCTTAAGCACCTAGTAGGTGTTGAATAAATATGTGTTGAATGAATCCGAACAAATTCTTACAGCTCTTTAAATGAGCCAGGATTGAAACTTGGCATTATCAGATTCAGATGCCCAGGCTCTTTAAGAATATCACGTTGCTTACCTATGAAGGTTCCATAAGCCTCTGTGTACACCTCTATTATATTACTTAGCCAACTGTGTTGTGACTATAGTTTACATGTCTTTTGCTCCCAGTATCTCACATTTTCTTTTTTCTAGGGCGGGAGCCACAGCTTACTCACATCTTGTCTTGGCTAGCATGACCTATAGCAGGAGCTGAATACGTTTTTATTTTTATTATTGAATGAACTCAAAAGAAAGGGGCTTTTCTGCTGATCTTACTTTTTACTAAGCACCCCCAAAGGAAGAGGTTTTTGTTCCTTTCCTTATCCAGCAACAAGAAGCCAGAGAGATCTGTGAAATTGGGCTCATTATGCTGCTTACTCTACTAGGTATAAAGCAGTTACCACCATGAGACTAAAGCTCTCCACTTTAATTTTAATTTTATGAAATGGCAAAACTGTTGCAAAGGATTTCTCTGGAGACTTGTAATTTAGGACTTGAGCAGATAGAGGAGAACCAGTTAAATCTGCAGGAGGGGAGCCCAACAAACAAGTCCCTTGGTGTCCTATTCTCCGCCCACTCCTTTGTTTCTGGTATATGCCTCTTAATTTGTTTTCATCACTTTGTTGTCATTTTAGGTCAGTGAAGTAGACTGCTAATAACTTGGTATTAATAATGTCTTCATATGGGTACTGCATCTTGGTGGGAGCTCAGAGAATTGTGCTTTGGGGATGTCATGAAGTGTGATGGGCAGCCCAGTGCCTTCCGCAACCCAGAGGCATAATTGGTTCAGAGGAAATACATCTTTGAGGCTAATATTACCTGTCTTTCTTCAATTCCCTATATAAATATGTTTGGAGATATTACATTGATGATTGGAAGCTGTCAGGATACCATGCCCAATAATGTGGTTAAAGGATATTAGGCAATCTTTCTCAAATACTGAGAAGCCATTCCGATTAACCTGTTCAATAATAACTTTGAAGGCAAAATATTCATAAGCATGTATTTATCTCCAGCCAAGTAATTAAAATGCCAATCTTCTCTATAATTTCAGAAATCTCAGCCTCCTTAAAAAGCCCTCCAGAGCCTTGCCATCATTATTCAGGTAGGAAGCGTGTGCGCATTGACATGTCAGCTGAGCCGACCGTCTGTGATTCTGCAGTTGTAAACAGAAATATCGATGAATTGCAAAGTATTGATATGACTCCCAACTTGAAAGGCTGTCATTCACTCTCATGAGAACATTCAGATTTCTTACCTTGCCATTTACTTGGGAAAACAAGTTGTTAGGATTTAAAAGAATGTGGGATTTAAAAAAAAAAAAACATGTACAGGCAAGTTCCACATGTTGAGGAGGGGTGACCTTGAGGTCTCAAATTTCCCTCCAAGCCCAAAGCCAGAGATCTCTGTATTTTGGATTGGGGCCTGAAACGAGTTCTTTGAAGGAGGATTTTTATACCCTCACTGGCCCTCAGCGAAACGTAACCACTGAATGAATGCCAACCCCACCGGGTAAGTTCAACAAAGACACCTTACAAGGATGTTATTAAACAAAATGTCAAGGGTCTTGACTCTCATAAGCAACATCGCTTCACGGCGTTCAGTTGTCTTTCTTTCAGAGTGGGAATCATTATACTTGCCCTTCCTGAGGAACAGTCTGCCAAAGGGCTAGCTGGGAATTAAGAGGGAAACACTTTGAAATGCAAAGCAATAGAACAACCAACTGGACTTGTGCCACTGGTTGGTCTTTTGAGCGTCATTGCTCTCAGTGTTGGCGGAGATGAGACGTGGGCAAGGTCTTTGACACGGTCTAAAGCCCAGCACCTGACTGAGAGTTTAGTGGTGTGACACTTACCGTTATTATCATATCAAGGTCATGTGTTCAGGGCCCAGTAATAGACTGCCTTTTCCTAAATTCCGCCCTGTAGTGAACAGTGTTTCTGTGGATTCCAGACTCTGCATTCCAGGCCCTTCTAACTGGGTCTTTCAGCTCAGCAGTAATCCAATATTTTGACTCCAGCTGTCAACTTTAGAAAGTCTGGTGAAGAATACTGTAACTCATATTGACTCTGATCTGTTAGGATACACGGCTCTTAACAGGAAAATGCAGATCACTTGCTTCTAATTAAAATTGGCCTTCAGTTCTCTCCGGGAAAAGAAGGTGAACTGTGCAAAGTCAACAGTAGATGTCCCCACAGTCCACTGTGCATTAGATTTGCTCTGGAAAAGAAAAACCAGAGAAATGAAGATCACAGAACGCCGTTTAAAAGAAAGTTCCGCATATGTATGGATTAGTCTGTGATCTGGGATTCAGGAGAGTGGAGGTGACACCCCACTCAGACCATGTTGTATAACCTCCCATAATTTCCAAGACTGGGGTACATCCTTCCTGTGTAAGCCATCGTTTATTTAAAGAGCTGGATTATGGCAAATAGTTTTGAGAAAAGCAAAAATAAGGGGTCTTTGAAATGAAGTATTTTATTTAGCATTATATGAATAGGCTGACATGGGGGAGGCTCTCTGTAAGTTCAGTCCACTGATGCATACTTAAAGTAGTAAATCTGTTTTTGTTTGCAGCCATTGAAAGGAACAATTTAATGAGGCTTTCTCAGACTATACCATTTACACCAATCCAACTGTTTGGTGAGTGTGCCATTTCTACCTTCTTGAGGCCGTGCCAGGGCAGAGGCATAGCATCTGAGTAAATCAAAGGAGAAACCATCTTGCGTCGTTTTGGTTGAAAATTTTGTTTTGCCAGTGGTTGCCGTTTAGTGCGATTAATTTTCTAAAATGGAAATTCTTGTTAACTGTCCAGCCAGCATCAAGGGTCAAAATCTAATTCTGTGGGGATGGGACCTATAATGAGCAGCAGTTGGGAAAAAAGCAATAATGTTGCACCTGGCCTTCACTGATTGAGGGCTGGAAGTAAGTAGGGAAGAAAAGAACCAACCAACCATGTGTAATAAACACAGAAGAAAGCGATAAATGTCAATACAGTAAAAACTAACAGGCATCTGAAGAGAAATGCTTTGTATATTGTTTTCAGTTTGTTTTGTTTCATGTAAACTAATTGCTCTTAGCTCAGATAGTAAATGTCATTTTTAAAGGCTGGAGTAGTAAAGAAAAACAAGCTCGCATTAAGCCAAGGCTACCAGAGTCTCTCTGTCCGGCCAATCGACAATATAACAAGGGTCCCCGCTCTGTCCTAGATCTTAATTCTCTTCACACGGGGACAGATCACGTGGTTCCTGATCGTGGATGCAAATGCCTTCTCCTCCCTCATGGCTCCATGGCTGGTTTCGCAACCCAGGAGCTGTGCTGTAAATCCTCTAAGTATTTAGAACTCTAAAGAGACCTTCAGTGGCATTTATCTGGGCACCAAGAATAAATATTTGAAAATTTGTTACGAAGAATTACCTAGACGTGTTCTTTTCAATTCAATGCAAGAGTGAGCAAATAGATTCCTTTCTTGGTGAACCAGGGTAGTGTTAGCAAAAAAAAGAAAGAAAAAAAAAAAAGGAAAGCATTTGAAACAGAGGTGTAAGGATTGAAAATCAAGCGCAGCCTGGACAGAAGTCGTGTATAGAATGTTACTTCTGTTATGAAGCATTAAACAGGGTAGTAGGTGGAGTCTAGGCTTGAATTGTTCCCTGTTCAATAGCCTAAAACTGGAAACTGTCTAGCAGTTAAAGAGCATTTTGTGTGTAAAATCTTTTAAGTGGCATTCAATTTGTATCTGAAGTTCTAGTTCACGTTTGCCAAATTCACATATTTAATCTTTCCAACAACCCAATGAGGTGAGCGTTATTTTCACTTTCATTTTACTGATCAGGAAAGTGAGGCTTTACGTAACTTGTCCAAAGGCACAAAGGAAGGAGGGAGAGGCTCCGGGGTAGGACCGTGGTGCCAACTCCAATTGTGCTAAACCGTGAATTCTCAATGGGGCTAATATCACCCCCAAGGGAGCAGAAACATCTTTTTCTGTCTAAAGCACATATATATGTATATACTGTATGTACACATACAGTACATATAGATACATACGGTATATTTGTGGTATTTAAAGTCATCGAAGGGGGAATTAGGAGGGGTGCCTGCGTGGCTCAGTCGGTTAAGCATCTGCCTTCAGTTCAGGTCGTGATCCTGGGGGTCCAGGGATCGAGCCCCATGTTGAGCTCCCTGCTCAGCTGGGAGCCTGCTTCTCCCTCTCCTCCCTGCTCATGTTCTCTCTCTCTAGCTCTGTCTCTCTCAAATAAATAAATAAAATCTTTTAAAAAGAAAAGGGAAATTAGGGGGGAAAATGTCTAATAAGGCTTGTAAAGGGGATGATAATGAAAACATGGGGTTAAACTATCTCTTTGGAAGTATTTGTCTTTAACAAAGGAGTCATAGCCCCACTACTTTGATTTTGTTTTTGTCTAGTTATAATTTATAATAAGAACAACTTAATTCTTATATATCGTTTGATGCTTTGTCCCTTCCTCCCCTCTCCTGCCTTCTCCCTTTCCTGGACAGTAATGTGGCCAAAGTCCATGCCTTTATTCAGTACTTGTTTGTGCCTAGGTGAAATTCCCATTCTCTTCTGATCATCTGGGAAAGTGAACCAATTCTGAGCTGCTATATAGGGCACTGGAACATGTCACAGACATGAGGTGTCCTTGGACTTCTCACCTGTACTTCTTTTTGCAGCAGGAGAAGAAGTAACTGTCTACAGGCTGGAGGAGAGTTCCCCTTTGAACCTGGATAAGAGCATGTCTTCTTGGTCCCAACGAGGGAGAGCTGCAATGATCCAGGTGCTGTCCCGCGAGGAGATGGATGGCGGGCTCCGAAAAGCCATGCGAGTCATCAGCACCTGGTCTGAGGATGACGTTCTCAGGCCAGGGCAGGTTTTCATTGTGAAGTCCTTTCTTCCTGAGGTTGTGAAGTCGTGGCACAAAATCTTCCGGGAGAGTACTGTGCTTCATCTTTGCCTTAGGGTAAGTCTGAAACCCGGAGCCCAGAGGGATAGGTCAAAGAGAGCAGTTCGGGCTGCATCCTGATTGGAGGCCATTTTCTTCGACCCAGAGGACAGCCCATTCTGTTCTGGACCTGGTGGTATTTCATTATTTTTGTTGTGTAGAGCTTTTGCTTTGGGAGTGGAGTGTGGTGGGAGCTGAAGGAGGCTGAAAATCACAATGGGGAGGCCCCCAGTTCTTCTGTGTCATTGATTAGCATGCGTATAAGAGACCAATATTTTTATCATTGCTCCCTATTTTGTAGGAAATTCAACAACAAAGAGCTGCTCAAAAGCTGATCTATACCTTCAACCAAGTGAAACCACAAACCATTCCTTACACGCCAAGGTGAGTGTAGGGAGTATGGGCACCCTGGCCCTTCATTTTAAATACAAATTTCTCTCAGTTTCTTCTCAGACCTGTTAGTCGTGAGAAATGCCAGAGCCATGGGGAAGTTCCCCATGATCTTATTTTTGGGTTCTTCCTTCTATAGTCCTGGAGGCCGGTAAGAAGAGACTTAGATGTCCCAGGAATATCTTGGCTTAAACACTGTAACTTATGTGCGTGGAAAAGAGAAGTTCAGGCAGAGGCCATGACTGATTTCTCAATTACATGAAACGGGCAGACCCTAGATGTAGTTGGTAATGTCCAGGAACATTATGGAAGAAAAACATTTCTATTGGAAGCATAGTTTCTTCCCCTGATATCTTAGACAAATTAGGAACTTTCTAAGAATGAACTCTTGTTACTTTCACTTGAGTGTCTCAAGACTCTTACATTCATTTAGCAGGACAGATCATAATTTGGTGCTGGGGATTATGGTAAAGTTCTATTGTTTCAGTTACAAGGAACTTGATAGAGCACAGCAAGAAAAGTTGAGCCCGGTACTCATAAAGGCGTTGGAAGGTTTCCTCAAAGAGAAGGGAGGTGCATAAGTGTGGGGAAAACTCCCAATCCTTGCGTTCTGTCCGTGCCGTAGAAAGGTGGGGCATGCGCATTGAGGCTGCATCCGGCCAGAGTTAGATAGTGTCCCCTGCTGCTGACTGGTAATGTAAGTCTCACCTTTGCTGCCTTGTGGGGACTCAGTGGCCTCCTTTTCCCTCTTACAGGTTCCTGGAAGTTTTCTTAATCTACTGCCATTCAGCCAACCAATGGTTGACCATTGAGAAGTACATGACGGGAGAGTTCCGGAAGTACAACAACAACAACGGCGATGAAATTGCCCCCAGCAACACCTTGGAGGAGCTGATGTTGGCTTTCTCTCACTGGACCTATGAGTATACCCGGGGAGAGCTGCTGGTTTTAGATTTGCAAGGTAATTGATAGCACAAGTGTGATTGATACAACAAGCATGAGGCACAGTTCAGGAGCCATTGACCACGGATGGGTTGTCCATGTCGTTGTCACCGACATTTAACCCTGGTTCCTTCTTTGCCCAAAGCCATCGTTAAGGTCTTTCAGTGGAGATACTCCCCAGTAGTGTGTGCTTTTTTTTTTTTTTCTTATTTTGAAAACTGAAAGATGGTATCCTTTTTCTGAATTTATTTATTATTTGTGAAACTGTCTAAAGTGTGAGGAACCAGACGAATGTCCCAAGAAATCTTGCGAGAACTAGGATGGGGAATGTATGGAGTTGCTCTACCTAGTTTTGAAGGGAGGTGGGGCCATTTATTTCAGAGACATTGTGCAGTGTTGAGCACCTAAAATGTTTCCCACTTAGCTCAAGAGAAAAAATATAGGCAGATGATTAGCTGCCTAAAATTTAAATATATTGAAAACTTTGACCTAAATGGGGGATGAGTTTTTAAAAAATTTGAGAGAGAGAGAGAGAGTGCATGATGGG
>NW_024426008.1:13529240-13607834 GCF_017311325.1 Ursus maritimus
TTGGAGGGGGGGGGGGGGGGGGGGGGGTAGAGGGAGAGGGAGAGAGAAACTCCAAGCAGACTCTGCACTGAGTGCAGAGCCCCGTGTGGGGTTTGATCTCAAGACTCTGAGATCATGACCTGAGCCAAAACCAAGAGTTGGTTACACATGGGGTGCCTGGGTGGCGCAGTCGTTAAGCATCTGCCTTCGGCTCATGGCGTGATCCCAGTGCTCTGGGATCGAGCCCCACATCAGGCTCCTCTGCTGGGAGCCTGCTTCTTCCTCTCCCACTCCCCGTGCTTATGTTCCCTCTCTCGCTGGCTGTCTCTCTCTGTCAAATAAATAAATAAAAATTAAAAAAAAAAAAAGAGTTGGTTACACAACCGACTGCACCACCCAGGTGCCCCTAAATGGGGAATGATTTTTGTACCAAATTTTCTAGTTTTATGGCTTTACCTTGAACTTATGTTCGTAATAACACGTAGGCGTGCATTTGTACACATGGGAAAGTGTAAATTCTGGGCTTTTTTTATGATTTTGAGCTCAGTGCTTTGGCAGTTTATAATTTAGCTTGCTCTCTTTGCTGTGTACCTTGATATGACAGTTCGCGAAAGTACAAACTCAGCCCGAGAGAGGTGACACAGTGCGCTCATATTTAATGGAGGCCTTTGATCAGTGCATCTCCCCACTATCAACACCTCACATGTGACTTATAATCCTGCAGCACGAAACAGAGTATCTCTAGCAGGCTTTCCCTGCAGACAGAGAACGAAATATGTATTCAGGTCAAAGTTTGGTCCTTGGGCTCACTGACTGGGGCTTTGGTTTTAAATAAGGGATTTAGCCCAGGAACTTTCACAGGAGTTATCTCATTTAATCCCAGAAGCAGCACCTCAAGGTAGATATTATGGGGACTTTAGGCCCAGAAATTTTAAATAACTTGCCCAAGGTGGCACATTTACTGAAGAGGGAGCCAGGATGCAAACTGACCATCTGTGTTCTTTCCTTCTCACCGTACTGTCTTTTATTTCTTTATGAGTTTCATAGGACATAACCGTGTTATGGTTCATTTAAACAGATTGGGCATATTCCTTGTCCTTTCTGACTTTCCCACCTCTCCAGCCCTGGGATTCTGTACTGAAAGCCAGGCTTGGAGGCTGGGCACAGCTGAGATACATAATCCTAAGGCATTGTGAGCAATGTCCAGTAAATTCTGATAGAAATCTATGCCATGTGTTCAAGGATGTGTATAGACTTTTAAAACTACACATAAGTCTCCCTGTCTTTTCGGATCTGTGCTGTTCACAGAGTTGAGTTATACTTCTAACCCTCAAACACAATATTTAGGGAAGCAATATAAACAAAGTTAAAACAGTCAACATGATTCAGCTTTTAAACCAGCAAGTACATGAGCCATGTAAGCTCAGCATGCTGATGCCCACGGCGTCTGCTTTTGTTGCTCATGTTGGGGAGAGGTTGATTGTTTTCATCTGTATTTGAGTGTCTGTTCTTTGAGTTTTGGGTGGAGTTGTTTAAAAAGCAAAAACAGAAACAAACAAACAAAAAAGAAAACAACCGAAGAAAAACTTTAAGGAATTAATGATGACTCTTTAGTGTGTTTTGTATTCCACTTGAATAGGTTTTTGTTTAATGATGTTTATGTTTGGGGATTTTTATGTCTCTAAGTAATCCAAAGTGACATTAAACAGAACAAATGCTGCGTTGATAGTCTTGGGGGAAAAATGGAATTAACTTTATTCTTTTACTGGGCAATTATGTGAATTGCAGAAATAGGCCACTCCAAAGAAACTATGTCAAAACACTGACCTTCAAAGAAGAGGAGCGTGGGCCCCATAGAATGAGCATGAAGAAATTGAGATACTTACTGGAGAGTTTTGGCCAATTGGTGGGGCCTGAATTTATGGAAGAAGATGAATCCTAGTCCTATAACAGTAACTATGAGCAGTTACACGACTACAACTACTAGCTAACGCTTACCAAGCACTTATTTTCTATCAGGCACTTGGGTAAAGACTTAATGCATTATGATATTTAATCCAAACCAAGTTGGAAGGGAAACATGGGGAGAATATATGTATTCTCAAAATACCGTAATGGTTTTTGGTTCAGTTTTGTATTTAATTGCTTAGTCTTTCCAGTCTTTGGAGAGAAGCTGATCTGCATTGTTCAGGTGGTAGGGAGTGGAGACTGAGAGGCCTGGTAGCAGCAGTGTGGAGGAAGAGGCCTGGAGTTGCAGTGCTGGGGTCTGATTCCTGGCTCCGCCGCGAATTAGCTGTGTGACCAGCAGGCAACCACCTTGAGTCCCACTTCCCTCATTTGTAATTGGGGAAATAATATTGTGCACTTAACTCATTGTTAATCCCTCATGTTAAGGAGCTGGAATGAGGCAAGCTCTTGACCCATAGTAAGCCCTCAGTAATGTTAGTTATTGTTGTCATTAGTAATAATCTCCATGTGGCTCTTTAAAATGGCAGTGATCCTTCATCACCTTGCTGTGGCTCCCGGTTGCTTTGGGGGAAAAGAGAAATGAGAAACACTCTGGCAGTTTATCCCATCAGTTTTTCTTTTTCTTCTCCTTTCTACTGTCTTCCAAGGGAGTGCAGATCATTATCCCAGGAACTGCCACACCGGGCCTGGAAGCTAAGCTCTAGGGAAAGTCTTGACCAATTTCTGCTCACTTGTAATTATACTGTAGTTTTCCACTTTCTTTCCATTTAGAGATCCTACATGTGAGGGCCTGTGTCATCATCATCACATGGGAAATCCAACATTTGATTCCCAACAATGGCAATGAAAAACAATTACACTTCAAATCTCAGTAGCCTAGAGCATTCTCTCTCTCGTGCTCTCTCTCTCTCTCTCTTTTTTTTTTTAAGAGGGAGAGAGAGGGGCAGGGGAGGGGCCAAGGGACAAGGAGAGAGAGAATCCCAAGCAGGCTCCATGCCCAGTGCGGAGCCCTTGCAGGGATCGATCCAGGACCCTGAGATCACTGAGCCGAAATCAAGAGTCAGATGCTTAACCACTGAGCCACCCAGGGATCCCTAGAGCATTCTTTTTAAAAAGCTCATTATATTTTTCAAAGAACTTTGTAGATACTAGATTTTTTTATTCAGCAAAGCATTTCCAGAATAAGTCAGTATTCGCATCAACACTGTCATCATGAATTCTGCTGCTACAAGGAAGGTAACTTATTTCCACAGATTTAGAGGTTCGCAGATGTATCCCAGGGTGGCTGGGATCAGAATGCATGTGTCTGGGTTTCTCATGAGGGTATGTCGCACACACCTGCCCGTGGCCATTTACCTTATTAACGTCAGTAAACAGATATGGTTGGGATTTTTTTGTGTTGAAATGCCTAGTTTTCTTCCATATTTTCTCACTCTCTAGAATGTTCCTTCTGCCCTTGGAAGCCCCCAAAATATGTATTTAGTAGTTATGGTTTGAACCAGCAGATTGGGTTTAGGGGTATAAAGATTTGTGGAGACTCCACCCTCATTCTTTTGGACGGATTTATTTATTAGGGAAATGAGATCATCAGAACATGATTTTAACAGTGGTAAGAAAATGGAATTTTACTTCACAAGCAGTCTTGATAGAATAAGGTAATAAAGATAGCAGCTGACATTTTTTTAGCTTCCTCTGGGTCAGACACTTTGCTAAGCAGCTTCTGTACAATAGTTCATTTAATCCTCAGTAAGCATATAAGATAAGGCCCATTATTATTCACACTTTCAGATGAGAACAGCGAGATTTGGGGACATTAGAGAAGGTGTCCAGGTCACATCACTAGAAGGTGACAGAGCCACGAGTGGGACCCAGACTCTTTGACTCCTGCCTATCTAACAGGCAACAAGATTTTAAGTAAACTCGAGCTGATGTGATTTTGATCAGACTTTTTCTCTCCTATAAACTTCCTTTTCCCCAAATGATATATCCTCTTTAGGTATTATGCGTATTCCCAGCTTAAATTTACAGTTTCCTTAGCCATCAGCCGAAAGCTTTCATCATTTCTGGGAAGTCCGGGTTTAAAGTTAGGTCTGAGCCTAAATATGAAAAGGATTTTTAGCCTTCGTAGTCTCTCTACTGATGGTCGTTGGACCGTCTTTCTGTCTGTTTTTCTGTCCTTTTACTATATCGTTAGAAAAGTGGAGTCAGTCGAGGCTGTTCCTTCTTGTATCTGTAATGAGAAAAGTATAAAGAGCCCAGTCTCTTCCTATGACCTTTTCTTTAAAAAGAAAAAAGGCCAAGCAAATCACATTTTACATACCTCCCCTCGAGCCCGAGTTTCAGCCTTATTTTTCCTTTCCCTATACAAAATCAGTGTACGAAGATTGTAAGCCAGAGGCTCTGAAAGAGAATTCAGAGGGTTTGTGAACTTTGATGAGAAAACAAATTACACCATTATTTTCACTAACCTACAACTGAAATTCATCATTTCCTTCGATTATAGGGGAGACCACAAACCACAGTGGTATTAGCAGTACCCATGACTGTTTGCAATAGCAATTACCAATATTAACATAGCACATTATGGTGTTGGCAGATACCGCAAAACACTGTTTATATGTATTACTTGATGTTCTGGTAGTTATAGACTTGCACTAGGTTCTGTTACTTAATGTGTTGATAAAGAAGCACATGTATTGCAGTACAATTTGAACAAATATTTTGATAACTGTAGTTCAGTATCATTGGTTTCCTTTGTCATGTATTTAAATTCTGCATTTTTAAAACCTTATTCTGAGAAAAGGGTCCCTTCCTTTCCCCAGACTGGCAGAGAGGGTCCTGACACAAAAATGGTTGAAAACCCCTGCACTAAACAGGTTATTTTTCTAAGGAAGTCAGTTTCTTGGGGGAAAGGTCTATAAACTATAAGGATTACATTTTCTTATGAAAGGTTTAGCATATGGTAAAACATACTGAGCATGGCAAAAAAAATTATTTTTAAAATAGTGCTTAGAAAACATGAATATTTTTTACTGAATAGAAATACATAATAAAGCTCTACATTTCATATGATTTTTCAAAAAAGGTTATCTGAGAGGGAGAAAGAGAGAGTGCGTGCACGAGCAGGGGGGAGGGGCAGAGGGAGAGAGACAAGCAGATTCCCCGCTGAGCAGGGAGCCTGCTGCCAGGGTCCATCCCAGGACCCTGAGATCATGACCTGAGCCAAAGGCAGATGTTTAACCAAGTGAGCACCCAGGTGCCCCTTTCATATGATTTTTAAATAATTTTCCCTCAAGGTTGCTCTCTTCCAAGCAAAGAGAACCAGTGCAGGCTAGAGGCTGATCTCCAAAGCGGCTGGGTACGCCCAAATGGTGCATTTCCATCTGATCAGCTTGCCTGTACACGTTACAGCTGGTGGAAAACGACTCCTCCCCACTTTCATTCTATAACAGAGATCCACTCTGGGTGTTGATTGCTGTTTCGATCCGTGTCAGCGTTCAATTCCACTCCTCCTGTCCTTTTACGCTTTGATGTCCGTTTTTTAAAAACTAAATTTTATTGCTGAAAACCATTTGTTCAGGAAAATGCACACGGCAGAAGCATACCTCTCAAAGAATTTTTACAACCAAACACGTGTCACCAGCGTACAGATCAAGAATCTGGGGGTGTTTCTACGCTACCGTTGATAAATGCTGTATATATAGCATTTGATGGGTGTCTTTGATGGAGCTGAGGTTGTGCCTGCAGAAGCCCGCAGCCCCTTGTGCCTTGCCGAGCACCGAGGGACTCTGCCTACGGAGACCATGGCCTCCCGGGAGGGACATAAGCTTCGGCTCAGGGCACATCCTGTTATCATCACTGCAGAACTGGGCAGCCTCCGACCAAAAACTGCTTAATCTTGAACATCAGTGTACTTGTTGGCAAAATGAGGATATGAGGATGCTAATACTTTTCCTTTATAGTTGCTGAGAATTACAGAGGATATAATTAGAATGTCTAGTATAGACATATAGTAAATGAATGATGGATGCCACTATCAGGAACTGTGAACACACCACTAAAGTGTTCCTTTGTGGCCTCGAAGTTTATGCTAGCATAGCAGAGGGGGTTGCGGGAGATAGTGAATTTACTAGAATTTTCAGGCACACCTGGGTAATTTTTTATGGTACATTGAATTCACATAATGTTGAATTAACTACAGGGTGAAAGTAAGTTTAAAGAAAGAAATTAAGATTTGGTTATTATTTTCTTGAATTTCTGAGGAAATGAAATCCCCATTTGCTAAATGCGTTTTATTTTTTCTTTGGAGGTGTTGGAGAAAATTTGACTGATCCATCTGTTATAAAACCTGAAGACAAACGGTAAGTTGATTTATGATGTTATCATTTAGAAAATTGCATTTAACACATTGTATATGGTTTTTTAAAAATAATTTTCAAACGTTTATATTTCTTGCCTAGATCCTAGAAAGATTTTGAGACAGCTTATATTTACATATGAAATGGATATCTGTATTGGATATCTATAGATCTATATCTATATCCAATACGACAAGATTTTTTTAAAAAAAACGTATAGTTTAGGAAATGGGGGCAAAAAGAACATATGGAAATAAAATAAGATGAAATTTGGAGTTAATACACATAAAGGGAAAGTATAAAGACCAATGCAGTAACTCAGATTTTTTGCAAATTTAACTCTGAGTTTTCTGGTAGCCCATGCAAATGAGAAATATGGGTAAGCTCAGCTTCATATAGGCTTTGACAGGAAAACAATTAATGTCATAGGAGAAGCCCAGCTTCCCTTGTCCTCACAGTGGAGTCGCTGCGTCTTACCATGGGCACAGTCTTCTGTCACGTGCCCATAAGACGAAAGGCCTGGAGTGTGCTAGTCAGTAACAGCAAACCTACAAGAGGTCCAAACAACGGGGCTTATATATGAAGCATCAGATTGTCTGACTTAATCCAGGGATGCAGTTTAAATTATATAGAGGAATGAGTCATCTGCCCGTCCTTTGACTTCCCATAGGCATTTGATCCCATATGTAGGCTTTTGGGAAAACTTGGCAGTGGAGGGTCTGAGGTTGTATTCTTCTGTTGAAGGTGGAGGACAAAGTAGTGGTGGGGCTGACTAAGGACTGATCAATGTGGCAGACGACAGTGGTTCTTCAACATGAACTCTCATCACTGTCAGGGTGCTTGTTAAAACATAGATTGCTGTGTTCGTGAATTCAGTGGGTTTGGGCTGAGGTCAAATAAGGTAACAAGCTCCCAGATGATTCTGGCGCTGCTGGCCTGGAGACCACACTTTGAGAACGGCTAACATATGGTACGTTTACTTCTCAGTTGTCCTACGTGTCTGTACTTGGCCCCTGGGTTGTAGGAAAATATATATAAAAGAAATTACACATGTGGGCAATGTCCAGTAACATCTGAAATTTTTACTTCTCTCCCACAGCTCTCATACTGTAAACATTCATGCTTTAATGCTCTCTTCTTTTCCTCAATGATTTACTCTAAATGTCTTCTCATCCTTAGGCATCTATGCAAAGAGGTCCCTCTAAAAGTATATTAGCTATCTCTTTGGACTAGGTGAGCTAGAGAAGGTAAAGGTGACCCATAATGCCCCTATGTATCCAACTTCTGTGATATTTGAGCGTGGAATTCATGTTGTAACCCTTAGGGTACAGATAAAGGCTTTATTATTTTTTTATTTTAGCAGAGCTGAAGTGTTTCTGGCTGAGGATCTTATTTCTTCAGTAGCCCTGTGTGCCCAAGGGTTTGTAGTAGGAAACTTGTACTATAAATACTCCCTTCCTAATTTTGCAGTGAAAAATGTTTCGCATATAAAATGAACCCAGTTTACGTATACTCTATCATCCATTACATTTTGATCTCGACATGTGTCATTTAATGTGACCCGAATATTTCCAACGTTTAGAATTCTAAGATCGTATTATCCCACTTGACAGTGGAGTATTTAATTGTGTTCTGTAGGCCAGTGGGTCTCAGTTTCCATTAAGGTCACCTAGGAAACTGAAAAAAGAAAAAGAAAAGCTCCTGAAAATGAGTATCCAATCAAAATTTCTGAGGTTGGGGCCCTAATGTTCATTTTTTTGGAGAAGCTCCCCCATGTGATTCTGCTGGGCAACCGAGGATGGGAACCTCTTGTCTTAGGGCAAACTTTGTTGTTTATGACTTGAAGATAGGAACTTTGGAGATTGATAGGATGGCATCATTGGAGCCTGCCTGGTTTTGTGGGGTTACGCCATTGGTTTTCCTGGTGAAGGTAACTTTTCTCACAGCAGTGGCAGGTGGCATCTCCTTGGTTCACCGAGACACACATTTTTGAGTGCCGTGTGTGGGGAACCTTTGCTACCCAAAGCACGGGCCACAGACAGTCACAGCAGCGCCACGTGGGAGACTGTCAGCCTTGCAAACTCTCAAGACCCTCCCTAGATCTACTGAATGAGAATCTGAATTGCGACAAGATCAGCAGGTGATCTGGTGTAAACGGAAGCTTGAGAAATGGCAGTTTAAGCAAGTGCACTCACATGTACCTTTCACAACAACATTGGGAGTAGGCCTCTTCCATCCCCGCTCCCCAATGAGAACACTGAATCTCGGTGGAGATGGTTAACTTGCCTGGGAGGACAAGGGGTCAACGAAAGGGAGGAATCTGCTACCAAAGGAGAAGAGTTTTTTGGGGGTACAGATTCTGATATTATCTGTAGTGCCTGTTGTTCCCCATCCTTCCCCACACTTGTGCATGTGAAGGCTCGGATATCCGGCTTCTCCCCCAAACCCTGTCTGGCCGCTTAATGCGCTTCCCTGGGTCACCGAGCCTCGGTGGAGGCGGCCTCAGTGACGGGCAGTCTGGGATCGTTTTCTACTTACTGCCCTGCTGGATGGGGGCCTGTGACAAGTACAAAATGATGGCAACGGTGAGTATGTGTTCTTTAGGAAATCTGTGTATACGTGGCACTGATTGGCATTTCCCTACTCGTGGAACCAAGCTACCACTTGCTTTCCCTGTGCCGTGGAAAATCTGGCTGTTGCTGTTGTTGTTGTTGTTGTTGTTGTTTTCACTTTGCTGAGACTGCAAGTCTGTAGGCATGCTGTAGGATTGTAGACGCAACAGGTCCAAATGAAACTTTCCATGACCCCTCCCCACCTCCCCTGCACCGGGAGGGGTCAAACCCCTCATACAGACGTGGTGGAGAAAATTTGATTCTTTTGTGTTAACCTTCACAGAGCTCACAGAGGGGAATTATTTAGCTCACAGCTTTTATCTGAGAAGCAGGGTTACATCTCTAAGTTGGGGGTTTTCCTGCTTTACGGGGAGGGAAGAAATGGCAGGTGGAACGCAGGAGTGAAATATTCCAACGGGGTCACGCTAGAGAGACTATAAAAAGAATGCTTCCATTTGAACGACTGAAACAACACCTTCATTTTTCACTCTATTGGCATCCTAAGAGTTCTGGTACTAAATAGCGAGCGGTTCTACTTTTTTTTTCCCCACATTCGGTTTCATCTTATTGAAGTGGTTCCTTAGCAGATATACTGAGAGAGAGGAGTAGTTAACAAGAGGCGGCTTCTGCAGCCAGGGAGAGCCCAGCAGAGCCGCACTTTGTAAGGGCGATTGAGTGACCAGGAAAGTTAATCCTGGGTGTCCGTTCACGTTGCCTTCCCCAGAGATTTCCTCCACCTACTCGCCTCGGAGCAACGAGGCAACCCGAGAGTGAACGGACATCAGCCCTCATGCCGCGCTTGGCACATCTTCAGAGCAGCTACTGTTGTTCTGCCAAAAGGAAGTGGAAATTGAGATAAATGTTTCAATACTCAGATGGAAAAAAAGTCCATTTTTACACCACGTCCCTTTTGAAAAACCACATTCCTTAGAAGCGAAGTTTATTGTTTCCTTTTGCGATAGTTTGCTTTTCTTTTTTCTTAAGACGTGGTATTTAAGAGTGGTAATTGAGTTCAGATTTTCGAATGTGCTGTTTCCACTCTGCATGTCATTAAAATAAAACATTAGCTTTCATAAAGTTTCCTTGGAAGTGTTTCTGGTGTGCTGTGTTCCGTGGCGTGTAGAGGGTCCGCCCGAGGAGGTGGTCGTGCGTGACCTAATCACAGATGAACGTGGGTTCTAGAGTCTGCTGGGGAATCTCTCATGTTATGGAGTGTTCAAAATGTGCCCGAGATCTGCTGGTTCTGTTTATAATTTTGTCACTTACACTTAGCATATGTAGTTTACTTCCACCAAGTCACTGTCTCCTAGTGCTCTTGTCTTTCCACAAAGAAAGAGCCCAGCTAGAGCAGTTTGCAGCATAAAAACCAACTGTCGGAAGAGCTGTGAGTACCGGAAGTAGGGTTGTGTCGGGCGTTTATTTTTGAGGACATCAGTTATTCTCCTAAAAGCATTTGGGTTTGAAACAATGTATATGAACCTTTTCAGAAGGTGTGTTCCGACAGCAAGTTTATTTTACATCTTACCTCACCTTTCGGGGATGCGAGTAGAAAGAACATTTGGTGGTGAATGTCATTCTCTCACCCCATATGCATTGAAAAGGGTCTCACTGTATTTTGTTTTACTGTGGTACATAGAAAATTCACTCTTCTATCAGATTAGCGTTGAAATGAGTTTCACAGCAGGTCTTGGAGTTGGGTACAAAGATTGAAGTGCATTTGAATTTTAAATTTGCAAACCTAACATTGTTGCTTCCCCAAAGTGCTCTATTCTTTGTTGGCTCCTTCAAATTTACTGGGTTACTATGGGATACTGTTCGGTATCTCAGAGAATCCCAGTTGAGCTCCTTTTTCTTCACTGTGATCTCATTGATATTCTGATATTTCCTCTAGATCAAGAGGAATGGTGTTTGGACCAGCCAATTTAGGGGAAGATGCAATTAGAAACTTCATTGCAAAACATCGTTGCAACTCCTGCTGCCGGAAGCTCAAACTCCCGGGTATGCCCCCAAACAATTCTATTTCTCTCTAAGTAAATCTCTCCTAGAACAACATCCATTGGAACCTGGGATAGAGTCGAAAATCTCAATCACATTTTTATCTCATTCACAGTCGAGGCCTGACTTTCTGACTGCAAATTTTTCAAGTCTCTGGAGGGATTAAAAGGACAGGGATTTACTTCAGGTTCTGCCAAAATGTGATAAAACAACATTGGGCCCAATACTTGTCACAGTCTCTCCAAGGGGACCCCCCCCCCCCCCCACTCTGAGTCCTGTGTGGCGTCCACAGGATTTCAATTCTTATTTACTCATTGGACACTTGGGACCATGGAGCATCTAGGGAGACAATAGCTGTCAATTAAAGTAGTGCTTTTCACTACAAAAGCCTGCCACGTTAAACATATATTGCAATATGTATTTTTAAAAAATCTGATTTGACAGTATGGCACACTTTCTCCCAAATTGATATCGTCACCACAGACAAACATTCCTAGCATAAAGGCAAGCAGCTGGAGGTCTGTGTCCCCCACGCTGGCAGTCCCAGCTCTGTCGAACGCTTTTCTTTTATTCCAGAAGGGACGCTTCATGTCTGTCCCCGCTCATTCACTATTTTTCTTAGGTCATACCCAACTTGTCCTTAGACTGGAATCTCACGTGTTTTAAGCTGAGTAGCCCTTCCTGCCTTAGAATAAATGACCATGCCCTGGATCGGAACTTGGCAAAAGATTCTAGAGTAAGTGCACGTGCACCACAGCCAAGGGCAATCTCTAATCCTGTTGGAGATCGAGGTAGGAGGTTGAGAAGCTCTTGTGGGCATGGCATAGCCAAAGACAGGGATGGGGAGCAGGCTTCTAGTTCCAGTGGGAATTAGCCCATTAGCCAGGGGTGGCAGTGGGGGTGCGTGTGGGTGGGGGTGGAGAGATCACACTGGAGCAGCAGGGGGGGTGTCACTCTCATCTTGTAGCGGCTCAGAACTCGGTCTCACAGATACGTGGCAGACTTGGGCAAAGAGATCAGTCCACAGCACCTTGGCCACACTGCCCAGTGGCGTCCTCTCTGGAAGACACAGGAACTGTATCTGATGAGCCAGGAGGACAGGAGACGGGAGGCATAACTCACTGCTTCCATCCTTGAGCCCAAGTTAGCTCTTCTCCATGATGAAGGTTGAGATCTTTTTTTTTTTATTTAACCGATGATGGTGGGTTTTGAGTAACTCAATAATTCCTCCATTTATAGCCTTAATTTTTGTTTTCTTTCAACACTTAACAACATTTAAGTGAAAATAAGGAATATCCTCATTTATTCAGACATTCGGTAATATGAACATAAAAAAAGCTTAGTTAGGAAAACAGAGCTGGAGGTGATTTTTCTTTGCTCTTGATTATGTTTTATCTCTCTCTCTCCCTCTCTCTCTCTTTTTTTTTCTTAAAGGAAAGGTAGTTTAGAATAGTGGATGAGCATGGAATCCAGAGCCAGATAGGTCGAGTTCATATCTCAGTAATGCTTTTTACTAGCTATGTGACTTCAAGCCTCAGTTTGTCTCATCCATAAACTGAGTATAATGGCACCTAGCTCATAAAATTGATGTGAGCATTGAGGTAATATATGGATATGTTCAGTAAGTGTTGGTTATCAGTAAACTATAATATGTATTAGTTTTATGTGCAGATAATCCCCTTTTAACATTAAAAAATAATATAAGGAATACATATTTAAGGTTAAACTTAATGCAGCACTAAATGCTACATAAACATAAAAAGCCCACCCTCCTCCATAAGCTTCTCCCCAAAGGTTATACCCCTATCAGTGTTTTCTCTTGGTAATTTCCTTTTCAAAGGGAAGAAGGAGGCTTTAGGGAGCGTAGGATCCAGTAACTGGATGCAACCTCCCTCGGCTCTTCCCAACCTGAGGCCGAACACCGACCCCTGAAATCTCACCTCTCCCATTTTGACTGAACAACCTGGTCATGTGCGCCATTCAGCAATCAAAACGCCCTCTTCCTGGGTTGCCTCGTCTAACTCAGCCAGCGTGTGCTTTATAGGGTACTGCATATGGAATCCAGCAGTCAGACCTCCCCCCGGCCTGCCCCGACAACAGCACTGGGGCGTTAGAGTGATACGCGGACTCTGGGGCCGGGGGTTCATTGGGACACGGTGGAGGGTTCGAGTTTCACGTGTCCGCGACCTGGGGAAGCAGGGTCCTTTCTGAGCACTCGGCCAGACCTAAAGTTCAATTTATGTGTGTGAACGCTACCTTCTCGAGGATCCCCTATAACTGTCTTCCTTGTTTTCCTTGCAGATTTAAAAAGAAATGACTATTCTCCCGGAAGGATAAATTCCACTTTTGGACTTGATGTCAAAATAGAACCAGCTGAGGGGCCTCTAGCAAGGGAAAGGGGTCGTAATTCTCCGGAAGACCTCACCCGACTGTAAAGAGGGAAGGAGAAGCCAGAGGACAGCAGCCCTTGCCCTCCTTTCCGTGAACTCTGGTAACAGAGGTTGATCCGAGTACCGTAGGTGACAGCAGAGCGTCTGTCAGGATGGCCTCACCCCGCGGCCCTCCTCGAGACACGCCTCTGAGCCTCGCCTCTCCCCTGCCTCAAGACCTCATTGGTGTTTGACCAGCGGGTTCTCCCAGATACTGACGTGTGTGCGGGTGCTTTGGGTGTGTTCGCCCTCCTGGAGTTGGGTAGGAAGACACTCAGACGAGCCAGCTGGGAACACTGCTCCCTCATACCTCATTGCTTGAGCTGGTTGCTTAGAACCCTTGGAGCAGGATGGGGGGCACTGAAGAACCAGGGAGATGAATTTAATTTATTTTCTCGCTGTGCACTGACTTTAGCCCCCACTTCTGTTCGTTACCTCACCCACATACGGTGTTTATGTATGTGCGGGTATAGAAAAAAGGCATTTGACTGCCGCCTTCCTCCTTTCCTGTGGCACAGGGCTTTGAATAGCAACAACAGGGAGAACAGCGGAACCGGGGGGCAGGTATTTGCACGGACTGGAGCACACTCCCACACCATCTCACCAGTGACACAGTTAGTATCCTGGTGAAATCTAGATGGATTTGGGGTTTTGTCAGCGAATCACATGATGCCTGGATGTTTCAGGTTTCTCTGAAAAAAAGGAAAAGGAAATCTAAAACAAACGCTCCTGCATCCTTTTTTAAATTTTTTCCTTAAAGGGAAACAAGGGATACGTGGAACTGGGAACTGCCACAAAATATTTTCCCTTTCCTGAAGCTCAGGGGTACTATCAGCCAGAGTTGACTAAGCCAACATCTAAAACAGGACTCCCTTTTCCGAAGCCATGTATATAATATTACAGGCTAAGTTACCCTGTCAGGTCTTCTGGGGGAAAGATGGGGTTTCTGACTGAAAATGTGCTTCAGACATGTTCGCTTTGTTCCAGGCCAGTGCCGGTGGCTTAAAAGAGTGGCCCAGAGAGCATTTTAAGTACGGCCTGAGAACACGTAATCGGTTTCCGAGGCCCAAAGGAAGTTCCCAGGACGCCGCATGGCCCAGGACTTTTGGGGGATCAGCCATCTCTCTTTTGCACTGGTCAGAGTCCCCACCTCAGAATAAGTGTGAACTTTTCACACAAGGAGGGAATGGAGGGCTCGAAAAATGTCAACTCGCCTTCATTTTTAGCCCTTACATGAGCTCATTAGCTTTTCCACCGACGTGCCTGCATTTCTAGATTATACTTCAGGGGAAATGTGGCCCAGGCATATAGGACTGGAGAGCCACCAATTTAATTTGCCAGGGTTGCGTCTCGTTCTTGTGTGAGTTGCAAAGGACCCATTTGTACCCCTTGTACTTTGGTCTTGGGGGTGGCGGTGGGCAGGAAATTTGGGTGATTTCTTGATTGGTAATGGGGATAAAATGTTAATGCTTGTTTTCAGGGCTTAACTGCTTTATCCTATTCTGCAAATCAGTGAGGGATCTATTGGTACTTCGGTGCTGTGCTGGACAGTGGAAAGAGGCAGTTTTACTGTCCAAGAGCCAAACTAAAGGCGTTAATGGATTGGTCAAATATTTGTTACTTGGCATGGAACTTGAAACAAATACGTTTTGATTTCAGATTTCTGTGTTGTGCTTCTTCCTTTCTTTCTCTTCTTTTCTTTTCCTTCTTTTCTTTCAGAAAAATCACCAGAATAATATATTAAAAAGATGAAGTGCTGGGCAAAGATCCCTGTGGGATTGCTTGTATGCAAATACCGATGTGACGGTCATGACTTTTGAGTGATTCATGACCACAGAAGGGTGGGTATTCATTCATTCATTCGGTCAGCTTTATTCCACAGTCATTTTACCAAAGTGCCTTTTCTGTACTGTGTGAGTGATGAGGATGCAATGAACAATGCATTTCTTTGCCCTTAAAAAACTTTTATGTCTCGGGTTTCTTTCTGTTTTTTCCCTTTGGTACCAAGTTTGGATTTCTGATTAATACTAAAAAAAACTGACTTCTGGGAGAACGTTGGATCCAGCGATGTGTCCCATGCTTCATCTGCCAGTGGCAGTAGGTTGTGACTGGGATAAGAGAATTAGGGCAAACAAGAAGACCTGGCTAGGGCTGATTTTAGGAACCACAGAGGAAAAATGAACTATACACTCCTTGCATGAGCACAAAGCCCATCTCACAGAGGGATCTGAGTCAGGGGATCGGAGAAGCAGCCGGGTTCGTAGGAGTCCTTCCTGAGGGTGTCTTGTGTACACGTATTCCTCTCAACGAGGCTGTATGTTCCTGGAGTGACTTCTGCCCCATGACATCTGAAAGCCTCTGACACCCCTAGGGAATGAGATCAGATAGAGTTTTGGGTGTTTCTCACCCTGTTATTATTTTCCGTGGCTTTGCAAAACAAGTTCTAGGTGATTAAGACTTCCCAAACAACTGTTTCCTGAATGTTTAAAAAACTATTTCATTTTCTTGGTGGTGGTTGTTTGTTAACTGTTTTAGATGAGATGGACCACTGAGTTTCTAGAAGTCATGTCACTTATGCCCCTGTCATGGTTTGTTGTCTTTCTCCATCAGTCACCAGCATCTGGCACAAAACGTGGCACATCATAAGCTCCCAACATTATTTGTTGAAAGAAATAATAAAACCTTCAAATGGTAATGGATTTTATTCACTAGGTAATAAATCAGATTTGCATTTTTAATCTAGAAGGGAATGATTACCAATTCCTTAAGACCCCACACAATTCTTTTGATCTCTCTCTGTTTTAATTTTCCAAGAAATAGCTTTTAACAACCTATACCTTGTCTATTGAATTCTCAACCAGTTCTTGCCCTTATCATTGTTGTGATACCAGAGTACGGTCCTTCTTACTGGTGACTGTTGAAATGAGATGATAGCTTCCCAGAAACTGCCTAGAAATAATCATCACTTTATTACCCTTTGAAAAGAAGATTGATAGAAAAGTCATTTGAAAGATTGTTCATTACCATGCCCTAGTCCGATTTCTTTACTCACATCTCTCCAAAGCATGAGAAAGGGAGGATTATTCTCTGAGGTCGGAATTTGAAGGCTGTGTGTTTGCCTCTTTGAAGTCTTGGTATTTAATTTTCTGTAGTCATTTCTTGGGCAATTTTCTAAGAAACTAGTTGAAGCTAATTTATCATAAGTTAAAGTCAAATGACAGAAAAGATTTTTTTCCCCTTAACAGTCTTTTATTCCACAGAGGTTAGCTTCTGAAGGAAAATGAGACTTAAAATAGCATTTCAAATCTCCAGCCACATGGGTGGCTCCATAGAATAGAAAGGGTTCTGGAAACCACACTGTTTTGTTTTGTTTTTTTTATTTCACACAGTTATTATTTTGTGACTTTTCTTTCCAGACCATGATGTACAGATAAAATATATTTTTGTGAAATGCCCTCCTAAAAATAATTAGTAAGTTGCTTAATGTTTCAAAGAGAGATTTTTAGTTCTCAAGGGGTAACGGACCTTGGTCTGTATCATTGGCAGATTTTGGTATAACTTTATATAATTTTTTAAACCTTTCTCTTAACCCCTAACTCTGAAATGGAGATGAGATGCTTACCTTTTCAAACAAAGGTGAACAATAATGAGAGAGCATTTATAAAGCCCTTTGAGAATCTCATTTACCAGCCTTCTTGTGAGCATGGGATCCAGTTCAATAAATAATAAGGGGTGTTCATTTTTGATATTATGTGATCATTATTTAATGTTTACAGAGGATGCTCAGTGGACCTGTTTCAGTGTAAACACAAAAGTGGGCTCTGCTATTTCTCCATTTCCGAGGGGAAAAAGCTCATTGCTCCCTTTTTGTTTTGAAGCCTAATTAAATAGCTCAAAATCAAGTTCACCATTTCACAGTGTCTCCTACTTATTTTGCTTTTCGATGTATTTCGGTTTATGCAGTGAATTTCTTTTGCCATCTTCTGCCCAAAGAAAGCCTTCCAGAACAATGTAAAGCCCAAATCTGGCACCATGATTGGTGACGTTTTTGGGAATAAAAGGAGAGCAGGTTTAGAATCTTGATGTTTGTAAAGCTGAATGTTTTACACAAATTTTAATTAATGGTGACTTAAATTTTTATCAGTATGGGGCTGTTTAGTAATAAGAAAATTCTGGCCTCTAGCTTGCCAGCATCTTTTAGCAACTACAGTTGACCGTTGAAAAACGTGGTTTGAATTGCACAGGTCTACTTACATGCAGATTGTTTATGGTATAGCACTATCAATGTATTTTCCTAATGATTTTCATAATAACATATTCTTTTCTCTGGCTTACTTTACTGTAAAAATAGAGTTTATAATACATATAACAGTGAAAATAGGTGCTAATTGACTGTTTATGTTATTGATAAGGCTTCCAGTCAAGAGTAGGCTATTAGTAGTTAAGTTTTTGGGGAGTCAAAAGTTATGCATGGATTTCCAACTGCAAGGGGGGGGGTTGGTGCCCCTAATTCCTGCTTTGTTCAAGGGTCCACTGTAACCTCCTTTTGAATTCTCACCTTTCCCAGTGATTTTTTTCACTGTGAACTTTTAGAAACCCCATTTACTACATTAGTATCACCAGGTCCTCACAAATATTATGGTAGAAACCCTTTGACTAATGACTGTCCAAATGCCTTTCCTTGGAGGTATTTGGGGGGATCATTATTGATATCATGTGGTTGCATCTTGGCTTCCAATGAATCTTTTTCTCTGTTTCCCTATGTGTCACCAACTAAGAGGTTACAGAGCCTCAGGATGCTTTGGTAACCAAAAGAAACTCTTGGTGTGTGTTAGAGGCGGAAATGTGCCTCCTCTCCCTTCACCCCCAAATTCATGTGTTGAAATTCCAACCCCCAGTACCTCAGAATGTGACTGTATTTGGAGATAAGGTCTTTAAAGAGGTCATTAGGTTAAATGGGGTCATTAAGGTGGGCCCTGATCCAGTATTATTGATGTCCTTACAAGAAGAGAAGATTAGGACACAGACACACTCAGGAAAGATCATGTGAAGACACAGAGAGAAGGTGGCCACCTGCAAACCAAGGAGAGACACCGCAGAGGAAACTGGACACGCCGACACCTTCACCTTGGACTTCCAGCCTCCAAAACTGTGAGGGAATTAAGTCTTTTTGTTTAAGCCAACTAGTCTGTGCTACTTCATTATGGCAGCCCCAGAAAATTCTCATAGTTTGTTGTCATATTTTGGAATTCCCTACTTATCTTTGAAATTTTGTGGATAGGGACTTGGGGAGCAGAGATGCTGGTAACAACAAAGAGGAGGAGGAGGAGAAATGATTGTTGGATGCATGCATCTGCTGGGGGTGAGGATAGAGAGTACCATGGGTGGTAGTAGGACTAGCGAATTGCTTTATTGAGAGCGTGGAGGGTGGTGTGTTCTGGAAGATCACATGAATATTACAGATGAAAACAAACATGGGCTGCGTTTTGTGAGATTGGATGTTTGCTTACTGTTAAAGGGCGTCTGGGGCTATCTTAGGGGATAGGATGTGAAGAGCAGTGCAATCCTTAGTTTTGTACAACTGTTCAGTGTATATCCTACTCAAGAAATATTTATGGAGTCTTAAACCAT
Source organism: Ursus maritimus (assembly GCF_017311325.1). Lineage (NCBI taxonomy): Eukaryota > Metazoa > Chordata > Mammalia > Carnivora > Ursidae > Ursus > Ursus maritimus. Next base: position 13,548,213 of record NW_024426008.1, read on the forward strand.
GTCTTATGCCTGACACTAAGGTTAGACTTATTAGATAAGGCCCATTTCTGTCTTCAAGGGTCTCCAGGACAAATAGGGAATTTGCAGTATTCCTTACTGTACATTTACAGTGCTGATTATCATTGCCCAGCAGTAATAATAATTAGAATGATAACTTTTTAATGTCTTTATTATAGGCAACATGTGTTGAACACTCATTATGTTTTAGGCATTGTGCTAAATGTACACTACACGTAATTTCATTTATCTGAACAGCAACCTGATGGTTATGCTCATTATAAAGATTTGAAAATGCTGGTTAAAAGTTAAGTAACTTGATTAAATCAGCTACCCAAGGGGGAGCTAGGAGTTAAAGCTGGATCAAATCAGTAACATAGAAGGCTAGGCAATACTAGCCAGCGTACTTAGAATTACTATAGCATGAATTACTACAGTACTGAAAACCGTAAAACACTTATGAAGGAAATTGAAGATGACACAAAGACATGGAAAAACATTCCATGCTCATAGATTGGAAGAATAAATATTGTTAAAATGTCTATACTACCCAAGGCAATCTACACGTTGAATGCAATTCCTGTCAAAATACCACCAGTATTTTTCACAGCTGCAACACATAATCCTAAAATTTGTATGGAACCACAAAAGATCATGAATAGCCAAAGCAATCTTGAAAAAGAAAAGCAGAGCTGGAAACATCACAATTCCAGGCTTCAAGTTATATTACAAAGCTGTTGTGATGGAGACAGTATGGTACTGGCACAAAACCAGACGCACAGATCAATGGAACAGAATAGAAAACCTAGAAATGGAGCCACAACTATAGGATCAACTAATCTTTGACAAAGCAGGGAGGAATAGCCAATGGAAAAAAGACAGTCTCTTCAACAAATGGGATAGGGAAAACTGGACAGCCACTTGCAGAAGAATGAAAATGGACCACCTTCTCACACCATATACAAATATAAATTCAAAATGGATGACAGATGTAAATCTGAGACAGAAAACCATCAAAATCCTAGAGGAGAAAATAGGCAGCAACCTCTTTGACCTCAGCCATAGCTATTTCTTGCTAGATATGTTTCCTGGGGCAAGGGGAAGAAAAACGAAAATGAAGTATTGGGACTTCCTCAAGATAAAAAGCTTCTAGCAAAGGAAACAATCAACAAAACTAAAAGGCAACCTTCAGAATGGGAGAAGATATTTGCAAATGACATACCTGATAAAGGCTTAGTATCCAAAAATCTATACAGAACTTATAAAACTCAACAACCAAAAAACATTTTGCCCATTAAGAAATGGGCAAAAGACATTAATAGACATTTTCCTACAGAAGACATACAGATAGCTAACTGACACGAGAAAAGATGTTCAACATCACTCGTCATCAGGGAAATACAAATCAAAACTACAATGAGATACCACCTCCCACCTACTGGAAGGGCTAAAATAAACAACACAAGAAACAACAGATGCTGACAAGGATGGGGAACAAAGGGAACCCTCTTACACTGTTGGTGGGAATGCAAACTGGTGCAGCTACTTTGGCGAACAGTATGGAGGTTCCTCAAAAAGTTAAAAATAGAACTACCCTATGATCCAGAAATTGCACTACTAGGTATTTACCCAAATTACACAAAAATACTGATTTGAAGGGATACATGCACTCCGATTTTTATAGCAGCATTATCAGCAATAGCCAAATTATGGAAAGAGCCCAAATGTCCATTGACTGATGAATGGATAAAGAAGATGTGAAATATATAACTATATATATGTATGTGTCTGTGTGTGTTTGTGTGTGTATATATATATGTATGTGTATATATATATGAAACTATATATACAACTATATATAAAACTATATATGCAACTATTTATGAAACTATACAACTACATATATAACTATACATATATATACGTATATACACATATACATATGTATACATAAACATGTGTATATACACATATGCATATATATACACATATATACACATATACATATGTATACATATATACATATATACAATATTACTCAACCATAAAAAGAACAAAATCTTGCCATTTGCAACAACATAGGTAGAGCTAGATAGTATTATGCTAAGTGAAATAAGTCAGAGAAAGACAAATACTATATGATTTCATTCATATGTGGAATTTAAGAAATAAAACAGATGAACATAGTGGGGGGAAAAAGGAGAGGCAAACCATCAAATAGAATCTTAACAATAGAGAACAAACAGGGTTACTGGAGGGGAGGTGGGTAAGAAGATGGGTTAAATGGGTGATGGGTATTAAGAAGGGCACTGTAGTAATAAGCACCGGGTATTGTATGTAAGTGATGAATCATAAATTCTACACCTGAAACTTAAAAAAAAATTATTAGAGCATACATTCCTGAACAGGTTGAAATGCAGATTTGAAAGTCAGGACCTCACTTAGGCTACCAGATGAGAAAGTCCAAACTGGCATTTGTGGAATGTTACCTTGTATCCTCTGCATCTGTCAGTATCAAGGGAATCTTTCCTGCATGGTTCACAGATGATGTGAGGCCACCGTAAAGCCACTCCCTTTTGACATCATCAAAGGTAAGAGCAAGATGATGAGTGGATTCTCTTTTTTTTTTTTTTAAAGATTTTATTTATTTATTTGACAGAGAGAGAGACAGGAGAGACAGACAGTGAGAGGGGGAACACAGGCAGGGGGAGTGGGAGAGGAAGAAGCAGCCTCCTAGCGGAGGAGCCTGATGTGGGGCTCAATCCCAGGACTCTGGGATCTCGCCCTGAGCCGAAGGCAGATGCCTAACAACTGAGCCACCCAGGTGCCCCAATGAGTGGGTTCTCTTGAGTCCAGCATTGTGTCTGCCAGTGAAATTTTCTGCCTCTACTGTACTCTCTCTCTTTTTTTTTTTTTTTTTTTTGCCTCCCTAGACAATTAGATCTTTTTGGTCAATGCAACAACTAACTATTGGATAGCATCTAGTCACATTCCAGTTTATCAAATTCTAGTGAAAAGTGAAATCTATGCAAACTAGAAAAGCTTAATCAGCCTGGCCATCACACTGTGTCCTTGGAGGACTTGCAAGATGGATTATAATCAGTGGGTTGCTTGAAGTGCATGAGATCAGAACAAAGAGAGTTGGATAAATCAAATATTTAATGATGTTGGGCTAAGACAACCTGTTTCATCCCATCTTCTCCAGAGGGATGGGCCTCCTAGGAGGAGTGGAATACCAAAGCCTACAAAACTCCAGACTGATTCCAAAGGATGCAACAGAATTTTGATTGATTATCGGCCTTAAGAAATATGGACCATAATGAGAAAATATTTCTTTTCTTCTCTTCCATTCTTTCTTCCTCCCCTCCCCTCCTTTCCCTTCCCCTCCCACATTTTCCTTTCTCTGATTCTCTAGTTATGTTACGTCTTTTTACACTACATTGACTACAAATGTACACCAAGAAACATCATTAATATTACAAATGAGGTACCAATTTTCCCAGAAATGTACAATTAGAAAATGTGATAGCTACAAAGATAGATGAAAGTAATGAGATCCAAAGAGATTGCACTTCACTCAAAGTTAATGTAAATATTGTCAGAGGAAGGACTAGAACTCAGGCCTTCCAAGTCATCATCATTTATCTTAATAATGACTGAATTTGTGTTAAGGCAAATAGTTGTATTAAAACCTTTCTCTGTTTCCCTGAAAAATATTCAGATGTTTCTGTGACTACGTTTTGGACTTGGAAATCTTTATAAGGCTGTCATTAAGATGAGTCAAATGAGATTTAACTGGCTATGCTTTTCAGTAAGGATACTATATTAGATCTGTGATTTCAGAATTCTAGTTGCAAAGTGATATTGCAAATTAATGATTTTAATAATTCTCTTTACTTATTTGTATGTGTGTATATGTGTTTGTATAAGTGGAAAGTAGCTATTTGAATACCTGGCTTGGGTAACCTTTGAAGATACCAAGTGAAAAGATTGCCAGACTTGGATTTCAATGAGTGTGTAAAATATTCATTTATTGAGGATGATTTATGATTCTATCCTGCCTCTTAGACCCGTGGCATGCCTTGAGTTTTCCCAGCATGGGTTACAGGGAATGATAGAAAATTCTCTAGACTTTGGAGCTGGTGGACTTGGGTTTGAACTGAAGCTTTACCACTGAATAGTTTGTGACCTTGGGCAACTTGTTGAACCTTTCTGAACCCAGTTTATCATCTGAATATGGCAGGATAATCTGGTAATATTCCGACTCGTGTTTCTTGCTATATTCTACCCCAAGAAGGTAGGTGGATGTATTTGCCTCAGGGCATTAAGAAGGTGCAAGTCCCCAATATGACAACCTCTCACTAAGATTTCTGGAAAATTGATGGGGGCTGAAGCTTGGAGTTGATGAGGCAGAGGAAATCTACCCTGGGAAAAAGAAGGGGGATTCATTCCTGGAGATAGGGAAGATGGTGGTGTTTTCAGTGAGGAGTGTAGGACTTGTGAAAGGGCTAGTTCATGGATAGCAGGAGGACCGACTAAGAGCTATGGCCTGAGAAGTCACAGGGAGGAATACATGTCCATGCTAGTCATGGATCAAATGGAGCTTCCGACTGCTCAACGAATCACATGGGCTGGGACCATGGGCCTGATGGCCTAAAGGTTAGAAGCCCTTCCCTGTTTGCCAGGTTCCCAGTAAACTACCTTTGTTATTACATATTTTATAATTGTAAAATATGACTGAGATTGACTCTTATCATTTTAGAAAGCAGGGCCTTCTTTCTAGATTTAGAAAAATAAGGAAATGTGCCATTTCTTGTGCCTGAGCATTGTAGAGAACATTATCCCTGCAACCTAAGCTCTACCAAGTAGGATTATTCTGAGAATTAGAGAGAATGTACACAGAGCACATAGGACAGTGTCTGGCACAACATAGACGTGCTGAGAAATGATTAATAATTATTATTTAAGACATTTTTATTTCATCATTAAAACAACCTCCAACTCAAGATTGGTGGAGGTTTCTCTCTTTTTAAAAAACAGACTTTACTTTTTTAGAACAATTTTAGGTTCGCAGAAAAGCTGGACAAAAGGTACAGAGATTTCCCATATACTCCTTGCCCCAACACATGCATAGCCTCCCCCATCTGCTTCTCTTTTCAAGCAGAAGACTTATATGATTGCTCATGAGATTGATCGTAGAATGCCAAAATTGAAAGAGTCCTGCATCAGGGAAATCTAGGCAACAGCAGTAAACACAAAAAAGGGGTGACTTAACACAATAGACATATATTTCTTGCTTACTTAATAGTCCAGGGCCCAGGCTGACAGTGGTTCTTCCATTTTTAACAGATGGATCCCAAGATTGCCCTTGAGTATCCACAGCCCAGGTACCAGAAGGGGAGAGGAATATGGAGGAGATACATGGAAGGTTTTATGGGCCATCCCTAGAAGTAAAACACATCCTTTTGTTCATACCCTTGGCTAGAACTCAGTCAATCACAGGGTCATGCCTACCTGCAAAAAAGGCTAAGAAATGCAGTCCAGCAATATATCTAAGAAAAAGACAAACAGGAATGTGATGAATAGCTAGAAATCTCTCCCAAATTAGGGATTATTTAGTCTGGTCCAATTCCTCATTTGATTGAGCGTGGCTCTGAAGATGGAGTGTTTTTTGGTATGGCTTTGGAGAGTCGATTTTTTTTTCCTTTTTCAGAAATCTTTAATTAAAAATTCTCTTTACTTAAGACAGGACACACTTTTGACTAACTCTCCATATCTTGCACCAGGTATCTTCAAAATATCATCAGATATATTCCCTTTTATTTTCCCATAATTCATTTATAATGGCAAAAATCTATTGGACACAGAAGTAAAATCTAATTAGAATGAGAGTAGGCTTTATTGAGCGCTGTTAGTTTGATGACAGCTATAAAATATGTCCATTGTAACTTTCCTTTCGCTGCTCGAACCCCACCCCTTTTCCCCCTTACTGTCCCTCTAAGCAACACCATGTGAAATCAAACATATCTTGCCCTCATTTCTAAATTGCATACAACCAGCTAGCAGGCATATAAGCAGTGAGGTAAGAGTAGAAATTTACATAAGGAGCCTATTAATATACTATACAAATGAGGGTCCTGTAGAGAATGTTAATTCATTTCTTACACTGAATGGCCATGATCACTGTAAATTTTCATCATGGCAAGAGCTAAGATGGAGGTGGAAAACTTGGATGTACATAAGAGATGGGAATTGACTACATTTTATGAAGAGACTTAATTATCGTGTACCTTTCTCCCAGAGTAGAAGACCTTGAAGGGTGCTTTGACTTTAAAGCTTGGGTGCATACACTTGAAAATAATTTTTATAAGAGTCATCTTGGATCATTTCTTCAAGAACAGTGGGTGGGAGAATTGAAACATTTTAATAAAATATTTCAGTTTATCAAATTTTAAAGGTGAAGCCATTTCTAGAGTACTTTTGTGAAAATGTATGATCTCTTTTTTAAGCTGCCTAAGAACCCTGGCTGATAGAGTGTACATAGACTAGACTAGATGTGATATTTTTGTAAACCCCCCCTCCCCAGTGGCTGCTCAATTACTTTATTGGTCGGGTCATTAAGTTATTGATTTAACTAAGATTCATTAAGTGCTTAGCATTTGCCAGGCACTGTGCCAAGATCAGCAAGGTGGGTACTCACAGGTCCATGGTAAGACAGACGTGTTTAAAAACCTCACTGCAGCACAAGCTACAATTGAGACATTTGCGAATGCTTTTGGAATCAAGTGAAGGAGGGACTCCCTCGAGAAGGAAGGGAGGGCTTCACAGAGAATGATAACAAGAATTTTACCTGGAGAAAGGAATGGCAGCCACAAGAGATGCCTGGGGACTGATGAGTACATGGGTGGCTATTCCTAGAGCTCATCGTGGAATAGAGTAGAAGGTGACAAGACATGAAGGTGAGGAGAAGGGGGAGATTTGTTGAAAGCCTTTCATGTGATTATAAGGAATGAAGTTTTACCACGCAGGCTAGGGAAGTTAGGAACTGTTCTCAACACAGTTGATACTGGGTTAATTAATTAACCATCCACTGAGTATAAACTGCTTGGCCTTAGTAGTAGGACACTGAGTATAATGTAGACTCTGCCATAAGCAACTTGGAATTCGGTGAGTGAGGACAGCCAGTAGAGACGGCTCTAGGGGACTTTTGGGAAGGGCTTGAACTGCTCACACCATCAACCCCTTCCAGATTCACTTCATATCACCTTTACCTCTGTCAAACGTGGCTGATAGAAATTTTCTGAATCTTCTGTCAAGGGCATCTTTGGAAAATACTGTTATTTTATTGACCTACAACATAAAACTGATAAGAAAACAATGTCCTAAGAAACAAGCAAGAAAAGATCCCTAGTCTGCTCTTTCAAACAGATTGTTCCCTCTCCATACCTGCCCCATGGAAGAAGTCTGGAGCAGCCAACGATGACAGGTTTTACTGTATACAAGGGGCTCTACTGAGTGTGTACTGAGGGACACGCGGACCCAAATCAATTGTTATAGCACAGGGGAGAGAGCGGGTGCATGCGGAAGCTCTCCTGTGGGCGCCAAATGTTCGTGGCAGGGGGAGGGTTCCTGGAGGGGCTCCAACTTGCACTGAGTCCTGGGGAATGAGAAGACTGGGGAAGTGTGGGGGAGAGCATGTCCAGCAGAGGGCGTGCCAGAAAACAGGAGCATCAGTGTTGCGGACCAACTGATATGATGGCTTTGTGGAGGGGAGATTGGACGTTGAGGGTGGGAGAATGACTGGTCACCTTGACAAGTGAAAGATTTTAAAGACAGTGTTCATTTGGCCAAGATCTATCCCTTGATAACTACACAATAATTTAACTGAGATGTGTGGGAACAGCGGGGAAGGGAGCCCACTTTTATTGACTCAGCATAGCTGTCCCATAAATTCATTCCCTTGCTCTGAGAAATCTCATAAAACAATGAACATCAGGGCGTCTGGGTGGCACAGTCAGCTGAGCATCTGACTCTTGGTTTCGGCGCAGGTCATGATCTCATGGTGGGGAGATCGCTCCGAGTCCAGCTCCACTGTTCAGCCCAGAGTCTGCTCAAGATTCTCTCTCCCTCACCCTCACCCTCAGCCCCTCCCACTCATGCTATCTCTCTTAAGTAAATAATTAAATTTTTTTTTTAAGATTTTATTTATTTATTTGACAGAGACAGAGAGACAGCCAGCGAGAGAGGGAACACAAGCAGGGGGAGTGGGAGAGGAAGAAGCAGGCTCATAGCAGAAGAGCCTGATGTGGGGCTCGATCCCATAACGCCGGGATCACGCCCTGAGCCGAAGGCAGACGCTTAACCGCTGTGCCACCCAGGCGCCCCCAAATAATTAAATTTTTAAAAGCAAAAAACAAAACAAAAAACGATGAACATCATGGCCCCAGTATAAACTGCCAAAGATTTCTTTGGCTGTGGTCTGCTTTTCAAGGTTATTGACGTGTCTTTCATGATCTGTGTGTCGTGGTCTGGGGGAGAAGTTGAGTGTTGCCTATTTGAGCCTCAGACTAAGAGGACAAACTGGTTTAGTAAGAGACCAGTTTCACTGTACCTCAGGGTCTTAACTTGGGGACTCAAGAGAAGCTTCCTGAGAAAAACAAACGACTGTAGATACCCGTGACTTTAAACAATGGAAACTGGCCTTGCCCCATTTCATTTTTAGACAAAGCAATGAAAATGGAGGGTTAGAGCCTCTAGCGGAGGCTGTCAGCATGTCAGCTGACCAGAGAGGGTTTCTCAGCATGCCATGGACCATTGGTCCTCCTCACTGGGGCCATCAGCTACACACTCTCTCGGAGTGGGAGGCGTCTCCGGGCACATGCTCTGGTCAGTGCGGTCTAAGCTTTCTTTACCAAGGCAAGACAAGAGTAGGAGTTTACCGAAAGGAGTAAAAAGAGATGCAGTGAAATCTTTTGAATTTAGCATCAACTTTCCCAACCGTGGCCGTTTCCAAATGCCCTAATCTGGCACTGCCTTCCAGTAGTTTCTCTTTTCCTACCAATATTCACTGATTGACTGTATCAAACATGTGTGGGCCTTGTGCCGGAGCCTTGTGTCTCTGATTCCTGCCCCTGTTGAAAGCAATTCTTTTATCAGAGTAAATTTTTACTGATATACCTCTGACTCCCGCAGAGGAAGTAGTTCGTTAGATTTTGGAGAATTAGCTGAAAATGCCAATGTCCTCTGGGCAAGGGAGGATTTTACTGCCCAGGCCTCCCCTCACGGCCACATACCCTCTGGGCAGGCTACTTTGGCCCTCTTTTCTGGGAGGTAGGAGGCCAGATAAATCAGCAATACCAACAGCTCGGGTCCTTCTCTTCTGACACAGAGAACACCCATGCCTTCTCATCTTTATTTTTGGCTTCACTCAGGTACGGTTACTTCCCGCGTGTCCAGCCAGATCAAGACACTCACCCCAGCCTCCATACTGAGCCTTCCAGCCCCAGCAAGGACTTGAACTCATGGTCCCAAGAGCAGGATGGATTAGCGCTCAGGGCTCCCACGCTGACTCTATCAAAGCTTTCCTCTGCACATCTCCATTATGTGAACAGCTCTGTTAACCAAACCTATTATCTTTCCCCCTTGGTTTCAAGTTGAGAAAGGGAAAGCAACTTCTTTAATGGCCCACAGATTGATGATTAACATTTTACATGTCCCTGCTGCTAAGTAAAAGAACTGCTTTGTGGACAGTGAAAATGCCTAGGAGAAAGAAGAGGGAGTCAGCTTGGTTTATTAAGTTGTGCTGCTTCATTAATCACCATCTTTTTTTATGGCAGTACTTAAAGGCCCATCCATTGTACTTCTCGGGAATGGGGTAGATCAAAAACAAGTGCTTTTAGTGCACCTTTGACATCTGGCATAGCAGCCGGCTATCTGCGATATTGCTCTCAAGCAGTGTGGGGAGCTGCATTTACTGTGACCGTGCTGGCCCTTCTGATTTAAGCTACTGCAGAGGGCAATGAATTACCTTAAAGGAGCTCCGCTGCCGAACTCCCAAGTTTTATGCCGGACCCCTGCCAGCTTCCCCACTTTATGAGTATGAACAATCAGACAATTGAACTGATTTGACTTTGCCACTCCCGGAGTTTCATTGCCGCGAACCTGGGGATGTTATGATGGCAATGCCACGCTAAGGGCTGCTCTGACTCGCAGCAGCGCCCGCTGCCCGTTCAAGTAGGGCACCCATTCTTGTTAGCTGAAAAACTCTTCTGATTTGCAGCAAGGGGGAAAATAGATCTCATGCAATCAGATTAATTCAACTCTGAATGTTATTTTCATTTAACACTGTGGAACTAGGCAGTGTCCCAATTTTTTTTTTTAATGGTAAACTCATTAAAAGGCAGGGTTCTTTAGCAAGGAGTCTTATAGCACTGGTGCAGAAGGCACCTGCCAAGTCCTGATGCAGATTTGCAGACATGCACACACGCATGGAAACTTACGTACATAACACATATACACCTACCTACTTGTCAGGGTGGCTTAGGCTTAACTTAGTATTGCCAAAAAAGGGCATCCGGTCCCGTCACAATCTGAAAATGGGTAATTTGCGATGTTTAAAACTCACGTCAGTACATGTTCTAGCTCTTTGTGTGAAACTGAAGACAAGTGCTAAGGTTTAGTTACTATACACCTTCTGTGTCAGAGAACGTATTTACTCTCAGGATTTATTACATGTAAGTTTCCTCTATTATCTTTTGAATGTAGTGCTTTTGTATATGGAAGAACAGTCTAAAGCTCATTGTGCAAAAAAATTCAATCACTGCAACGAAGAATCCAAAAAGAACGTCCAAGTCACCCACTATCTTACCACCTACAGATTCCAATTATTAAAACTTTGTCCAGACTTCTCCATCAGTGTACACTGATTGATTGCTTCATTCATTCATTTTGCATCCATATGCAAATCTAAATGTTGTTAGAACGCTGTGGAAAATGTGATCCCATTTATCTAAAATGAACACACACACAACACACACATTTAAACAAAAAAACGCCCTGGACTATCAATCCCCTATGTTTCAATTGCTTGCTTGACCCTGAGCTCTAGCCTTGGAGTCTAGCAGACATCGTAAACGATTTGATACCTAAACTCCAGATTTCCCCCAAAATCTATTTCTCCTGCATTCCGTCCCAGCTCGGTTATTGCCATCCATCCAACCTTTAGGGTGCGGAGTTAAAAAAAATTTGGAGTCAGTATTGATTCCTCCTCTTTGTTTCTTTCACCCCATATCCAGTTTATTCACACATGCTCTAGGGTCTGCCTGCAAATACATTCAGACCATGTTTGCCATCTCCAGCATCACTGCTTACCTGGATGGCTGCTGTAGACTTCACATCGGTCCCTCTGACGCCTGCCTGCGATATGATGAAACTCTACCTTTGAGGAGGGTCGCATGCTTTTATGTCCTTCAAAAATATGGTGACAATGAGGTATTTTGGAAAGAGCGGATATTTACCACCAGGTAGGCCTGGGTTTGAACGCTAGTCGTAACAGTTACTAGCCATGTGGCCTTAGGAAATTTACTCTCTATTTTCTGAGTCTCTAGGGTTCTTCATCTGTAAAGTGAGGTAGAGAGTATTTACCCTCTGGGGACTCCCACAAAGATTGAGAGAATTTACACTAAGTTGCAACAGTCTGGCACACAGTAGGAGCTCTGGAATTGTTTTTATGCTCCCTCACATTTATTTAACTGGGATAGTGTCACACTCCTTCCCGCGGCGTAAAAGGGCTTCATACCCAGCTGCTTCTGGCTGGACACCTCCACCCCGTCGCTGTGTTCCATGCTTCAGCTGCAGTAAACAACCCATCTCTCCCTAAACCCACACTCCCCACCTCCTCCCCAAACACATATTTAAGACACTCACCTGGCTTCCCCGATGCCTCATTTCACTCTCCCACATTGTTACCACATTGACTTATCAAATATGAAAATCTGGCAATATTATTAATGCCATTCTTCAGGCCACCAGAGGGTTTCGACTGCACCCGTAATCATGCCCAAACTTCCTAATGTGGCACGTGAGTCCCCTTTCCCTCTCTGGATACAGGTCACAGTGTTCTCTGCCTCGTACTTCCTTCCTTCCTCTTGTCTTTGCTGTGCTGCCCCTTCTGCCTGGAGCTTTCTTTCTCCACCTTCTCTTTGATGGCTAAGTCTTACCTAGCCTTTAAAAATCCCAATATGTCTTTATTGATATATAGTCCAATTTACGAAACTTAAGCATACAGACTGATGAATTTTTGACAAATTACTCATATAACCATCATCTAGGTCAATATAGAGGACAATTCCATCACCCCAGCAAATTTTCTCATGTGTTGCTCCAATCAATTCGCAGCCCCTACCTTGGTACTGATTTCTGTTACTGTAGATTATTTTTTGTTGGATTTTGAACTTTTTATAAAGGAATGGCAAGGTATATATCCTTTTGTGTCTGGCTTGTTCTGCTTAATATGTTTTTGGGATTTTTTCCATGTGATTGTGTGTATAAGGAGTTTTGTGGGGTTTTTTTGTTTTTTGTTTTTGTTAGACTATTGTATGTAGTGGTATCTCATAGTTTTAATTTGCGTTTCCCTGCTATCTAATGATGTTAAATATCTTTTTCTATGCATACTGGCTTATTTCTCCTTTAAACCAATGTTTTACAAACTACAGGTTTAGTTCAATGGTGAGTCATAAAATCAGTTTAGTTGGTTGTAAGCCACATTTAAAAGAAAAAGGAAAAAGAAATAGGACAAATTATCATAGAATGCATCAGAGAGACTTATACATGGTAAGGTTAAGTATAGTTTTGTGAAACTTTTTCAGTTATTGTTATGAGTGTGTGTGTGTGTGTGTGTGTGTGTGTACTGACAGCAATGACATTTGTGAAAAGAGTTTAAAAAGGGCTTAAAAGCAATTATTTAAATTTCAATTATGGAGGTACTCACTGGGTACAGTGAAGGATGGAGAATGGATTGGGTGGTAGATGAACAAACAGGAAACAAACATCTCAACTTTTTTAGGAAACTTTACCTGCTTCCCCAAATAAGATTGAATTAGGTGCCTCATCTCTGATTTTATTTTGCTAATGTTTTGTCATTATTGAATTTTGACTCATGACTGTGCTTATTTTTGTTTCCCCTAAATATCTACTTCCATTTTTCTTCTATATCTTTTTTTTTAATTGATTTTAATCACATGGTGTTCATCATGATTAAATGCCTTCCTTAAGCCCATCACCTATTTCACCCATCCCCTTCTGGGAGCCATCAGTTTGTTCTCTATAGTTAAGAGTCTGTTCTTGTTTTTTGGTTTTTTTTTTTTTTTAAGATTTATTTGTTTATTTACTTATTTGAGAGCGAGGGAGAGAGAGGTTGGGGGGGGGGGCTCAATCCCACGACCCTGAGATCACAACCTGAGCTGAAATCAAGAGTCAGACACTTAACCAACTGAGACACCCAGGCGCTTTAGGAGTCTGTTTTTTGGTTTGCCTCCCTCCCTCTCTCTCTCTTTTTTCCCCTTTATTTGTTTTGTTTCTTAAATTCCACATATGAGTGAAATCCTTGGTATTTGTCTTTTTCTGACTGACGTATTTTGCTTAACATAATACTCTCTAGCTCCATCCGTGTTGTTGCGCATGGCAAGGTTTTATTCTTTTTTATGTCCAAGTAATATTCCATTGTGTGTGTGTGTGTGTGTGTGTGTGTGTGTGTGTACACCACATCTTTATCCATTCATCAGTCAATGGACACTTGGACGCTTCCATATCTTGGCTATTGTAAATAATGCTCTATAAACATTGGGGTGCATGTATCCCTTTGAATTAGTGTTTGTGTATTCTTTGGGTAAATACCAAGTAGTATGATCTAGTAGTGTGATTGCTGGGTCTTAGGGTAGTTCTATTTTTTAACTTTTTGAGGAACTTCCACATTGTACAAGTTTACTTCCCCACCAACAGTGTAAGAGAGATCCTCTTTCTCCCCATCCCCACCAACACCTTTTGTTTCTTGAATTGTTGATTTTAGCCATTTTGACAGGTGTGAGGTGATATCTCATTGTAGTTTTGATTTGCATTTCCCCAAGGATGAGTGATGATGAGCATCTTTTCATGTGTCTGTTGGGCATCTGTATGTCTTCATTGGGAAAAAAAAAAAAAAACAAACGTCTGTTTATGTCTTCTGTCCATTTTAATTAGACTATTCATTTTTTGGGTGTTGAGTTCTTTACAGATTTTGGATACTAACCCTTTATCAGATGTGTCATTTGCAAATATCTTCTCCCATTCTGAAGGTTGTCTTTTAGTTTCGTTGGTTGTTTCCTTCACTGTGCAGAAGCTTTTTATTTTGATGAAGTCCCAATAGTTTATTTTTGCCTATTTCATTTTATATAGCTGTCTTTTGGTCCTATTTATCTTTAGTCATAATTCATTAGCCAGATATTCTTATATTTCATCTTATGTCTTTTATCTAGCATTTTTACTTGTCTGGAAAACTCTATCTTTCTTTCAATTCTGAAGGACAGTCTCACCAGATAAAATATCCTTGGTTGGCAGTTTTTTCTTTCAGCACTTTGAATGTATCATTCCACTCCCTTCTGGTCTGCAAAATTTCTTTTCTTTTTTTTTAAATTTTTTATTATGTTATGTTAGTCACCATACAGTACATCCTTTGTTTTTGATGTAGTGTTCCATGATTCATTGTTTGCGTATAACACACAGTACTCCATGCAATATGTACCCTCCTTAATACCCTATCACCAGCCTATTGCAATCCCCCCCTGCCCTCTGAAGTCCTCAGTTTGTTTCCCAGAGTCCATAGTCTGCAAAGTTTCTGCTAAAAAATATGCAGAGAGTCTTATGGAGGGTCCCCTGTATGTAGCAAGTTGCTTTTCACTTGCTGCTTTTAAGATTCTCTCCTTGTCTTCAACTTTTAATAATTATAATGTGTCTCAGGGTAGGTCTCTTTGGATTCATCTTGTTGGGAATTCTCTAGGATTCCTGGATCTGGATGTCTTTTTCTTTCCCCAGCATAGGGGAGTTTTCAGCCATTGTTTCTTTGAATAAGCTTTCTTCCCCTTTCTCTCCTCTGTTTTTAGGATTCATGTAATGCACATACTGATCCAGTTTATGGTCCTATAAGTTCCTTAAGCCACATTCACTCTTTTTTATTCTTTTTAAGTGTTTGCTCCTCTGATTGGATGAATTCTTCTGTCCTGTCTTTGAGTTTGCTGATTCTGTTTTCAGCTTGATCTAGTCTGCTGTTGAACACCTGTACTGAATTTTTCAATTATTGTGTTCTTCAGTTCCGTGATTTTGTTTGGTACTTTTTAATACTTTTTGTCTCTTTGTTGAATTTCTCACTTTGTTTATGCATTGCTCTCCTGGGCAACTTTATGACCATCTTTTGAATCCTCTATCAGATAAATTATTTTTCTCCATTTCATTTAAGATTTCTTTCTGGAGTTTTATCTTATTATTTTGCTTGGACTATATTCCTATGTTTCTTCATTTTCCCTTTCTGTGTTGGTTTCTATGCATTAGGTAAAACGACCACTTTTCTCAGTCTTGACAGAGTGTTTTCATGTAGGAGATGAACCTCGTCAATCAGCCTAGCACCATCTCTTGGCTATCTCACAAAGCTTTGTGGTTGTCCAAACCACTTCCTTTGTTCTTGGTGCCTGCCAGTATTTGAGGGTGTGCCAAGACCTCCAGTGTCCTAAAGGGGAGCACTGCAGTGAGCACCTAGATGCAAGCTGATCGGAAGCTGGACCCTTAGACAATATCTGGGAAAGTATGGAGTTAAGCCCCTTCCAGGGAGAAATTGGAAGATGGGTATTTTTGCCTGCTTTGTCTCTGCTTGGTCTGGGTAGATAGCTGTAGAGGGGGTGATCCTGCACCTGTTAAAAATTGCTTCTTTGTTTGCTACAGTCTTGTGGGACTTGTGAATGCAAGGCCCACTGTCTGTCAAAGCCAGGAGATCCAGGGACCCATCCTTTGGGCAGCAGCTGCAAAAATGGGAACACAAACATGTGTTTAAGTTCCTTCCAGGTATCTACTGGTGATTTAGACTGGGCTAGAGCGAGAAGGTGGAAGAGGCATCCACTGGTTTCCTCAGTCTCTGGGGAGGATGGCAGCCAGCCACCATTTTGATGTGTAGGCATTGCTTCTCTAGTTTTTGGATTTCTTTCAAAGGAATTTGCTTGCTCTGTGTGTAGCTGTACATTTGGTATGTTCATGGGAGAAGGGGAGTTCAGGAGCCTCCTATGTCACCACCCTGGAACGGAACTTTAAGTGATTTATCTTTATGGGTCACTTCTACTCCAGGTAGGACAGGCTGGTCCCCATGTTCCAGGAGTCCTGGGCCAGGGGGTCCTTCTGCCGTGACGCTCCTGACCTGTCAGCCATTTAGCATTTTTGGATGCCTTCCATGAAAGTTTGATTTGAATCATAGCAAGACATTCCTTTAAATACTTTGAGTGATTACAGCAAAGCTTTTAAAAAAGAGCCATTTTAATTTAAGTTTATTTAAGTAATCTCTACCCCCAACATGGGGCTTGAACTCACCACCACAAGATCAAGAATCACATGCTCTTCTGACTGAGCCAGCCAGGTGTCCCTAAAAAAAAATCCTTAAGCCTATATCCAATCGTCAATATCAAAATCAAAACAGTTAATTTTGATTCTTCTTTGTAGGCAATGCGTTTATTGTCTTTTTTTTAAAGATGTGTTCTCTACTTTTTAATCTTCGTTAATTTTTTCTGGATCCACATTGTATTCTATACATTCAAATGATCATGTCACTTGAAACAAAAACTCTTTTTTCAGTGTTCAATTTTGTAATAATAACTTAAGTAAATATTTAGATTCATCAATCAACTTTTGTGATTGTGTTTACAGCCTTATTAAAGGCAGTAAGGTGTAAGGTCTGTAGGTTTGAAATTAAAATCCAGAATGCTGCAGTTCAAATCCTGGTACCATTTCTTATTGACTGTATGATTTTGAGCAGGAAAGTGAACCTCTCTATGTTTCATACTCCTCACTGGAAATGACGAATAATAGTAGTAGCTACCTCACTGGTTTGCACAAAAAGGCTTCAGTGAATTACTATACGGACCTGGGAGAGTGCCTAGCATATAGCAAGTACTATTGGCTATTATTATTTTCTCTTTTCTTTGTGTTTGGCTCATCCTCCAGTGTTTCAGTAAATGTCTTTTGAAAGTGTCTTCTTCTTTATCCAGAAAAAGTATATAGTTATGATTATTCTGCAGTCTTGCATATTTGAGTATGAGTTTTTTGCATCCTCACATAGCAACAAGAAATTGGTGGGGTAGGGAATTTTGGATAATATTTCTTTTCCCTGAAAGCTAGTAAATAGCATTTTATTATCTTCTAGTGTTTATTGTTGCAAAAGTCAATGCAATTTTTGTTCCTTGAAGGTGAATTGTTTTATCTTCTTAGATCAATTAATCAGTTCAATAAATATTCATTATGCTGTTTCTATGTATAAGATACAGTTATATGCTTTAGGTATATAACAGTGAACCAAACCTGGTAAAGCTGACAACCTTATTGGGGTATGGGGTGGGAGGAAGACAATAACCCAATTATCCAGAGTTAGCTAAAATCCAAGGTCTGAGGGAACAGTTCCCATAAGACTGCTTTCACTTCTTACACCAATTATAGATTTAGGTATTCACAAAACCACCTTCAGATCTGATAATTCACTGAAAGGTCTCACAGAACTTGCTAAAGGCTATTGTATTCATGGATATGGTTTATTATAGGGAAAAGGTACAAATTAGAACCAGCCAAAGGAAGAGATGCATAGGGAAGATTCTTGGGGGTACAAATGTCTGGTTGTCCTCTCTCCATGGAGTCATCGTGACAGTACCTCCTCCCGACCACAGTGTGTAACAATTTGCACAGAGTATTGCCAACCCAGGACACTCACCTGAGCCTTTGACGTCCAGAGTTTTTACTGGGCTCAATTGCATATGTAGCCTGCCTTTCTGTCTTTTAGTCTCTAGCCCCTCCTAGAGGTTGGGCTACTACCTTGAGTCTTCTATCCCTCTGGAAGATGAGGCATAGTGCAAAGCCCCCATCATGTTAGACCTTCCATAGACCAAGACCTCCAGACAAAGACGTTCCTATTAGGACATTCCAGGGCCCTGTTGTTCATCTCCCAGTAGGACAAAATCCAGGGCAAAATCCAGACCTCCTTTTGGGGTGAGGTTAATTCTTCACTGCACACCAATAGTATATAATAAATGCAATGAAGAATAATAAAGCATGGTTAGGGGGATAGAGAGGGACATGGAGGTAGATGAATTGGCAAGAGAGGCCTCTCTTGAAGTTTGTCTGTTTTATAGCTTTTTTCAGTGTCAACTCTTAGTCTTCTTGATCAACGCTCCTTAATTTTGATTAATTTCTGCTTTGCGTTATTTCTTTCTTTCAGCTTTGTGTTTATTTTATTCTAATTTCTTGAGATGAAAGCTTAGTTTTGTTTTTTAAAACATATGAATATATATTCACATATATATATATAGCATCCCATAAATACTGTATTTAGAGCTTAGATTACTTTTATTTCTAAATCATTTGTAATTTAAGTTTTGATTTCCTCTTTATCCAGGAATTACTTAGAAGTTTATTTTTAAATTTCTAGGTTCATGCGTTCTTTTTTTTTCTTTCTTTCTTTCTCTTTCTTTCTTTCTTTCTTTGGTGGCGATGGTGTCTCTATTTTGTTGTTTAACTTCTAATTTTTTTCCCATTGTGGTGTGTACTTTCTTCTTTTTGGAATTTATTGAGAGTTTCTTTGTGACTCAATATGTACTCCATTTTTATGATGTTCCATGTTTTTGAAAATAATGTGCATTCTGTTTATTGGGTACAGAATTAAATATTTCTCTCTTAGATCAAAGTTATTAACTGTGTTATTAAAATCTTCTCTAAATTTTCTTGAAAAAAACTTGATCTTCTATGGTCTGAGGTCTGTGTGATTTTTGTTCACTGTAGCTTTTTCAGGTTTGCTGGGGAATCTAACAGATTTTGATGTATAATTTCCAAACTACATTGGTAGGTACATTAAAAAATAGATGACTATTGAGTCTTCTAGGTGGATTTTTGATTTTGAAAAAATGCTAAATAGTCCATACTAGAATGTTCTTGAATCCTTTTTTGTCTGATTACTATTTCTACATACTTAAATCATCTTTTTGTTAGCATTGTCTAGGGCATCTTTTTAGTTTTCTTTATTTGCCACATTCCTGTGCAATTTGTCTTACGTTTCTCTTAAAACACAATATATTTAAATTTTTACAAAAAAACTGACTTGTGCCTCTACCTTTAAAAAGGGGAATTAACACATCTCTTTTAAGTTATTACTACCATGAACTTCTTTTTTGAGTCATTTTATTATGTTTTCTACAAATATGCTTTCTGTTGTTGCTTTTTGCATCCTTCCTCTAGGAATGCAGTGTGTTGAGTCTCCTTTTCTGCCTTATTGAGAAAGTTTATAATTTTGTTCATATGGGCTCTGTACTTTTGTTGTTAATTTGTTCACCGAACTTTGTATTTATTACTGTAGAGAATGAGATCTTTTTCCATTTCGTTTCTTTCTGATATAGCATTTTAAAATTTAAGTTGTTGCATATTTATCATCCATGAAGCTAGTGAAATTATCTTTTTAATTTAATAGATTTTGGAAAGGTAGTCTTTGGATTTTCTAGATATTGCGTAGAATATAAGGGTGATTTTGCATTCCATAGCTGAATTTCGCAAGTACTGATCACAAATATGGATGATCGTCTGTCACACCTGTTTTTCCCCTAATGGGCTATTGGGATGCTCAAGTGAAGAATATATGTGCGAGGCATTGTAAGGTGTAAAGCCCTCTGCCATGGTGGGGCGCTAGTATTAGAATGGGTGCTCGGTCCATATGTGCTGATTCAACTTGGTACCTAACTTGGCCACCTTTACCACATATTTCCTTTTTCAACTATCTGTGCCCTTTTCAAAAGGCATATGAAATCCTGTGCCCAGGGACACAGGAGATCCTTGGGAATTTTTATTTAGAAATGAATGACCACATAAAGCTTCCTTTTAAAGTCAGATATTAGGGTCTCCCCCCCCCCCATCTTTCTGTTGATTTTGACAACACATCTGTGGAATACATGCATCCCTGGTCATTTTGGTCAAACAGAAAGCTGAGCAGATGCTTACTTGAGCCCCAACCATCTGGCAAGCCTTAGTTATCTCGGCAAGAGTCTCCAGACTGGGAAATCCAAGGGACACATTTCATTGCAGCTGAAGGCAGGATTATGAGCTGATGATTTACTCTGAGACCCAAGCTTTACTATAGGCACCATTTGGAATGGGAAGCGTGGGGATTTGCATCCATCGGGCACAAGGACCAGGAGCCAGGAGGTGAATTATGGACCAAAGCTGTTTCACCAGCTGGTGGGACTTCGTGGTTCAGGTCCAGTGCAGGTAGAGTTGTGCTCATTAACAAAGGGCAAGCAAGCAAGCTGGCAGCGACCTTGCCTACGAGGACGAGGGTATTTGCCTAAAAGAGCACTACCTTCCCATGAGGCAAGTGGAGACTTGGGGAGAAAATATCCTCTGGCTTCTCCTAGGTTGAGTTCCATGAACCATTTCCCAACCAGAGAAGTGGAGAGCCTCAGAGAGCCTTTCTTCTCTTTGCTTCATGCTCATCAGATGTGTTCGGGTGTCCGAGCTGCTGGGACTCATGTTGCTCCTTACAGAAAAATAATACATTATTATCAAATACTAACACTGGTCATAAAATAATTTAATACATAATTCTATTTTAAATATTACTTAATCGTGATTAAGTTCTACTATAAACTTAATATTGGTCAGAACTTTTCTCTTCCAAGATCTGGCTTAAAGCATGCCAATTCCATGTCTCTCTCTAATATCTAATTAAAGAAGTCTAAACGTCTTCTGAAGACTTCTGTGACTATCCGGATATCTAAATCCTCAAGGCCACATAAGCATTTTGAGGTTGACATTACTGAAAATCAGGAGCCACATCAACAGGGGCAGGGGGTGTGTCCCGCATTGTCCGTTGGGCAGCAAATAGCCTGAAACCACACATTTACCAACCCTGCTTTAAAATTCCTTCGAGACATTCTGCCACTGAGAGTTTCTCACTGATCCTTTGGCCTGTCGGTGCCCAAGCTTCAAGGTCTCACTGACTCCTTTCTTGGTGTCTTTTCCCCCCTTTCCCTCGTGTCCTTCCTTTGTCTTGGAGAGCCTTGGGAACTCTGCATTTTCCAAAACTTGTAAGTCCAAAACCCTCAATAGCACTGAGGATTTTCTATTTAACAGAAACTGTCTCCCTGAGCAGGTAGTTGTGGTTATAAATGACAGGCATTTTTTCCTAATACACCAACATAGAGGAGTGGCAACCAGTCCCAGTATTAAAAAAAAAAAAAAAAAAAGATTTATCAGGACAAACAGATCAGCTATTTGATCCAACTTGTGGGTGACCAGTCCTGAGAGGCATAGTCATAGAAACACAGCTAAAAATAAGCTGCTCAGGTAGGCATTCCAGAGCCTGTGTAACCAGCCTACTTTTGACTTGTCTCCACTGATCTTCCATCATTGCTCACCGAGAACTCACTTGTCTAAGGAGCCAGGCAGGTTAGGAAAAGAGTAAAGGGCAAAACTAGAGGAAACATGTCTTGTCTAAAAGCGACAGTTTTTCCAGCTGGGAATATGGGCATGATGTTGTTAGATCTTCTATTTTTTTTATAAAAGCATCTGGAGATTCCAATTTTATACAGAATTTACTAATTAAGTATAACCCAAGCAAAACACATCTCGGGGTGATATTCAGAATGCAGCTACAGTGCTCCGTGTTCTAGACCTCTCGCTTTCTGTTTGCTCGGGCTTCTTTCCCAGCCGGAAATACTCCTTCTTCTGATAAACATCTTGTCACCCTTCAGGGCTTAGTTCAAATGAAACTGTTTCTGTAGGTCTCCCCATTTTCTCCTACAGCTATTCCCAAATAGAGGTAATGATTCCTTCTTTACAGTTTGCGGAATCCTCTCCGTAAGTACTTCTTTTGAAATGTATCACTGCTTTTGTTGGCCGGTCTGCCTGCTCTGCTACACTGTGAACACCTCAAGGACGGGGACCATGTTAACCATCTTTCTATCCTTGGGATCTGGTATAATGCTTAGCACATAGCAAGCGCTCACTGTTCGTTGAATGGATGAAGGAAACAGACATGACTCAGGGACGTGGGGCCGGAGCTCGGCTTTCTTTTCTGCTTATCGTTCAGACTGCTATTGTTGGGGTTTTTCGTTTTGTTTTGTTTTGTTTTTTACATTTGACCACAATGCCTTGCCTTTTGGCAGTTCTTATCCCTGACCTCTGGGGACTAGCAGAAAAATAGCTAATACCATCTCTGTGAAAAACTAGTGTGGAAAAAAAACAATTTACTGGTCGTTTTGAGCAAATATCTGGGCTCTTTCAGTGAAGAGTTTATTTTTAAAGCATATATCACTGCACAGTCCATTGAGGGCAATTGGACAGGCATTTGCTCTTGCGGGGTGAAGGGGAAGGCGTGAGCGAGGTAAGAGCTAGACATGAGACAGAACGGTCTAGATCGCGCCTGGGAGTCCTCTCCAAAACATGAATTAGATAGCGCCGTCTGACTGCTACCTTGAATCTGTCTGGATGAGAGATTTAAATTCTAAGAAGTAGATGAGTGTTTCCCATAGCATGATGCCATTTAACCGTCCAAGGGATAAGTCTCCACACATTCCTATAACATTACTTTTAGGAATTTAATTCTTAATTTCCAGGGGGTGGGGGGATGATGATTAAGAAAGAGAATTTAAAGAAGAAAACTTAAAGCCCCTATCCCCTCACGGACCTGGAATAATTACTTTTAATTTAAAAAATCAATAAAGATGAAGGTTTTTTTTGTTTTCCTTTTTATTGTTTTTGTTTTTAGCTGGATGATGTAGAATTAAGATTTTTTGCAGGGGGGGTATTATTTTAATAACCAATATTTTTTTTACTTTCTTCCAAGACTAGAAACATCTAAGAGCTCAATGGCTTTAAGCACAAAACAAAGCAACAATGTCCACACGCGTCATGTTTCTATCTTGTCTAGAATGTGCACAGGGAGGTTCAAGGCTTCATGAACACGAATTCCCTGACCAATGATGTGGATGTGGGGCTTGTGGAGGGAAAGTTTCTGCAGACCGAAGGTCATGAGAATTATTGTTCATTTTGGCAAAGTCTTTCCTGACTTTGCTTCCCCCGCTTACATTCCCCCAACCCTCAGTCAGTAAAATGGCATTTTATCAAGCACGTTAGAAAACCGCGGGGCTTTAGGTTCGTTAGGTGTGGGGAGGGTGGAGAGTACCGAGGAAGAAGTGGCGGACACATTCAAGGAGGTACTAAGTAGTATCATATGGATCACCACTCCGGTAAAGCCTCCCTGCCATTTGGCAGGTCCCTTCTCTTGCCACTTGGAGCTGTAGAGGGATTGTTAATTCCATTCCCCACCCTTCTGGTTAAACATTTTTAGCTGGCTGTGGGAAAGGATAAATTCTCAGTTCATGTTTGAATAGAGAAGTGGGACATTTGTTCTCTGGGAAAAGTGCATGGAAAGGTGACGGAAGGTTTGGGATTGGCTGGCCATATTCGAATCTCCGAATTTCCACTTAATTCACTTATCTCTTCAATGCCTCCTACAGTATTCGTTACACAACTTTATCTCTTCCCTCTGCCCCGTTATTTTCTGATGCTGCTTTGACCTCTTTCCTTTGCGTTATGAACAAGTTGTGTGATCTGTGTATTGTTGGCTCATACATTCAAGAAAAACCTTTATTTTCTTGAGATCAATTTAGAGTTTCCTCTCATCGAATGGGTGGGAACTTACAAAATATCATTGGAATGCAGAATATATGAGAGGAAGAAACTTATCTGTGTGTTCATTACTTTTTCCCTAATTTTATTAGCTGAATTGTGTCCCTTACAAAGAAAAGAAAAAAAAAAAAAAAAAAAAAAAAACTAGTTGTCATAACTCCCGGTTCTTCAGAATATGATCTTATTTAGAGAGAGGGGCTTTGTAGAGGGGATCGAGTTAAAATGAGCTCATCAGGGTGGGCCCTAATCTAATATGACTTCTAAAAGGGAGAGATCTGGGCACAGACAGGCACACAGGGAGCATGCCAGGTGAAGATGAAGGTGAGCTCCGGATGCTGTTCTATAAGCTGAGGAACACCAAAGATTTCCAGAAAACCTGAGAGGTTAGGTGAGAGGCATGGAATAGATTCTTTTTCACAGCCCTCAGAGGGAACCAATCCTGTGGACATGTTACTCTTGGACTTCTAGCCCCCAGAACTGGGAGACAATACCTATCATTAAACTGCCCACTGTATTGCAACAGCCCAGCAAACTATTATTGTAATGATCGACACACTGTCTGGCCATCGTAGGTCCTTAATAAATAAGAGCTGAATGAATTCATCACGGTGCCCCCCTCACAGGGGAGGTCTCTGTCATGCCTAGAAATTGGGATTAAGTGTCTGTGTTCCAGTCAGCACAATCACTGCATATTTCCATGATCTAAACCTTGAAGATGAAAATTCTCTTCTTTGGTGTGAGACAGTATAGTCTTTGCTGGGACAGGGACTCGGGAGCCTGGGACTCAGCATTCTACCTTGTAAAAGTCCTCGAAGTGAGGAATGACAAAGAGCCCAAGGTATGAGTCTGAACCCACAGGAAGGAAAATGGGAAAACACAGATGATTATCTCAAAAAATGTCTTCCCACAAAAGACAGAAATTGTTCTGTTCTTCACATGCAAGATTTGGGATCAGGTATTTCCCCTGTGGGTCAATATGCACAAATCAATTAGTATTAAGAATGTCTTTTTATTGTGATGCTTTGACATCTGGGGCCTTGCTGACCCTGCAAAGACTAAAGACTCCCCCTTCCCAGGGCTAACCAGCTCTTAGAATAGTAAATGGTGCCCCTGAGTGGCCTCTTTCAAATGCATAGTGACCAATTCAGAGTCCCTGCCCCAACCACTTCTTTTCTTGGGCTCTCGCACTCTGTTCACTATCCCCTCCCCCCCCCACCATAACCGCCGCAGGGCCAGGTACAGAGGAGGGCTGGAGATACTTCCTAAACCGCAGAGCCTGCTGAAATTATCCAAATCCAGTTATCCAAATTAGCCAACCCTAAACCCCCTTACCTTGCCTTATCATCAGTTCCTTGCCATGGAAACCACAAGAAAAGCTCTTTCCTGGGTTTCTCCCTCACTCCTTCTGCCTCCTGACCAATCTGGTGCTTCCCCATGTGACCTTGCGTGACATGGCACGGGTGCCCCCTTCTCTTGAGAACTGTTTGCAGCAAACTCTCAGTGGTAATAGTCTCCTGATCTGTTGGCCTCACCGTACCTGAATAGTAACAAAACCTACGTTTTAAAACACAAGTGTCTGTAAAAGCTATGTTTTAAATGCACAGATGACCGATATTGGTGATATAGACAGAATCCCTAATTGCCCCTCGTATCACTGATCTGTGTTCCTGGTTGTTCTGAAGAGGTTCCTCAAATGAACAATACTTGTCTCTGTGGGCAGATTACATTGTCAGAGTTGTTTGGGATCACTGAGAATTTTTAGTTTGTGAAAAGGAAGACTGGGAGTCAGGAGTGAAAGATGTATTTTATTTAAGGCATTGATATGAAAAAGAGGTTTGGACACACACTTGCTCTGCTTAGTCTCAACAAGCTGAACCAGCTATAACCAGGGGTAAAAGACAGGCGAAGGTAGATTTTGTCTCACTATTAAGAAATTAATTAAATAATTAACATTGTTTAAAAAAAAACAAGGAGCAATGATGGGTGAATGGTGAGTGATAATGAGTCCAAAGAGTAGAGTTAAATAGAGAATAAACAACCATCTGTAGGAACATCTTATAAATGTTTTTTTGTAGTTAGTGTAGTGGTTGTAATACAATTTCTCTTTTATAGCTATTTATATTAGGTCTCTGTCCTCTTGTATACCCACCTTTCTTGGACCGTAAGAGCAGAGTCTGTATCTGTCCTATTTCATGATCTGGATTTCTAGTGAACAGTGCCCGGCATATAGTAGTGGAAGTCCATATTTGTTGAATAAATGTTTGTTATAGTACCTGATTGGAAAGTAGAGACTTTCTTGGGTTCTTTTCACATTTGTGTCAGGACTGCTAAGTGTTTCCAAAACCTGGTGTGTTTTCCCTGTGGGCACACAAGTGGACTACATTTCCCAAAACCTTTACTGTGGTGCGGCACCATGGGATTAATTCTGATGGGTGGAAGGTGGATAAGCCTACCCCATCCAAGCCTACTCTGGAATGTTGCATGTTGGCTTCTTACTTGCCTCATCTTCTGGCCACATGCCAAGTATCCAGTGACTAAGGTGACATGTACGATGACATTGGGCTCCCCATTTTGACTGCTGTATCAGGAATGCCTGAGTACAACTATACTAATTTCCATCTCTTAAAAAGCAGTAACTTCTCTAAAATTTCTTACTTGAGCAGTGAAATAGCACAAGGAGTAATCAGTTCTCCAGATTCTCTTCCTTTTGACTGAGACTTTGTGACTTGATCAGACCAGACTGGGGGAATTTGAGAGGGATATGCCAAACCCAGGCTTTTATGTCCAATTTGTTTTACAAATTGGGTTCCCTGATTTCTCTTTTTTTTTGTTTCCTGCCTGGCTGAGTCTTCTGTAAGCATCTAGGAAGTTATGTTTAACCACTAATAGCCACTCCAGCTCCTTCTCTCATTGCTTTTGGCTAAATCTTTGGAGAAGACAAGGGAAAGAGCGTTCTTCCAGTGCCTTTTGCCAAGGGGCTGCCATTTCCCCTCTCACTGCTTATGGTAAAAAAGCATGTCTAAATCTGATGCTTCTTCAAGAGGGTCATTTGCTCCAAGGTAAGACCAGTGAAATGACAGCAAATAGTTGGGAAGCTAAAAGTACAAAAGGAGACTGGATCTCAGTACATGTAGTTGACACATTTATTGAGTGCTTACACAATGCCATGCCCTGCTTCCTGAACTTGGGAGATTTAAAGACTTGGGAGACACAGCTGTAAAGAATTTTATAGTATCTTATTTTATAGTAATATTTATTCAACCAGTTAAACTTAGCAAGTTCAAGTTCAGACAACAGTGAGCAAAAACTTGGATAGCACGATGGCTTGGTCATCTGAGACACCCTCCTCCCCCACCAAGACGGCATGAGAGAGTCTGCCTCACTTCTACCTCTTCTCTAATTCAGTCAAGGAGCTGTTTGCTATGTGGAATGTGAGGCCAAATGCTGGTTACCCCTTCGATATCTGAAATGTCTCAGGCACACTAGCTTGGTGTGATTATGGAAACATGTTGCCAGTTCTCACTCTCAGAGCAGAGGATCTAGGAACAGAACAATGGTTTGGGCAAAAATATGGCTTCGTTCGTAGTTTTTGATAATGCTATTGAAGATTAATTAGTAACTGTCATCTTCTGTGGTCCAACCAGAGTTTAAAAGTGGTTTCATTCTGTGTTTCAATGCTGCCTAGATCTAGGTTTCTGGAAAAAAAAATTAGATAATTGTACAGCCCAGAGTTTTGTGATCAGTTGTTGGTGGCAATTGACAAGAGCCCAGGATAGGCTGAGATCACATATTTGCTGTCTCTGACCAGTCATTTGAAGACCTGATTAGAAAGCATGGGACACAAATGGTGCTCTAAAAGAAAGATGGTGGCAGTTCTGTTTCTGTGCTCTGTGATCAGGGCCACATGGGATCTGGATGTCTGGAACAGGGACATTGCTCGGAACACACTGCACCGGTCACCACTGTTTCCAAAGACTGAAGCCAGGAGGAACTTTGCATAAGGCTCTGTGAGGCTCATCTTGTGCGGACCAGTGCTTTTAGTTTTACAATCTGTTCACTCTTGCTTTGAACTATTCATGGAGCATTTCAGCTGTAGGGACTCCAGCTGCAAGGGCCTCCAAGCACCCCAAAAATCATGAGCCTCTCTTAGAACTGCCTTTTTTCAGCATCTCGGTGTCTGTGATGATCCTCAATGACTTTCTGCTACATCTTCATGTAAAACTCAGAGTGTTCACATATTAGTGGGCATTGATTTTGGCGGTAGAGCAGCTTGCTGCTGCTTTGTTTAAAAAAAAAAAATCAGACCTAGAGACTTAATCATCACCTATTTATTATCTGAAAGCTTTCATCAGATGTAGGGATTGTCACATCTATTGCAAACCCACTGCAACTTGTTCCAACAAAGTGTTTGCAGAGGAGTTGCTATGGCTCCGCTGGCTGGGGCCTCCTTATATGAAAGTTCTAGAAAGGGAGAGCTACCATCTTTGAGAGCTGCTGCTCCTATTTTAATTGCAACTCAGTGAGCTATTTGGCTACAGGGAAGTGTGGGTCTTTTCTCGATGAGCACTTCTAACCCAGGCCAGGTCCATGAGGACACAAGAATTTCCAGAAAAAAATTATCCATTATATTCTGGAAAAAGGACAACTTAAGAGCCCATGGGATAACGTTTTCAAAGCCAGATCTGTCTATCTCCTTCATCCCCTCCTTGTTGCCTTTCGGGGGAAAGAAAACAATTAGACAAGACTTTTTTCTTTTTCTTCTTTTAATTTTGTTCAGCATTAAAGGAGGGAACTTCATAAACATTGATTGTCATTTACAGAAAACATTCAGAAATCATGTGTGCATTATCTGGGAATGCTAACAGTATTCAACTAATAATTTACAGGACATAAAATAAGGACAAAAACCTATTACATTCTAAAGTAATATAAAACTCTTTTTTTTAATTGTTAGGGAAGTGCTGTTTTATTCTAGTATATTTATAATAATAATAAAAAAAACAACTCAATGCTTACTTCCTAAATGACTCAGGCTGCAGTTTTACTCACGTACACAGAAATTAGGGCTTATATATTAAACAAGGAGAGAGAGATCAGAAAATTGTAGATTTTAAAACTAGATGTCACGGGGTTTATTGGTACTTTGCCTTTTGCCTCTACAGGCCAATAATAACACGGTAATAATGTGATTAAGCTCCAGAAAAATCAATGGTGACTATAGGAGGCATTATTCTTTTAAAAAGGTATAATTATTATGCGTCTTAGCGTGAATACTTTTATTTTACATGCGTTTGGCAGTGCAACGTTTGTGCATTGCGCATGCCGGTAAGACGCAGAACTGCACGGCTGCCCGTCCAGGCACAATCCTGGTTGGTAGGCACAGCCGAGCCCCCTGGCAACCCGTGGTTCCAACTGCTGGAGGACCTGGAGTCGTCCTTCACTTTACACATGTAGGCTGGAGCTAACAAAAAAGTTAAATCTCTGAATGTTGGAAGTAGATGAAAATCATTTCTCTCAATCCTAAAAGCAGGGAAGCATTGTTGGGGATTTAAAAAATATTGGAAAGTCTCGTTTAAATCTAAATATCTTTTTTTTTTTTATTATAAATCGATCCTCGTAAAATACTAGCCTTTTAAAGTCATATTTGGGATGCAGGAAAAGCATCCGGTTCATCAGACTTGCTCCTGCCTGTGTGGTCACAGCTCATGACACCTTCGATCTTCCTCCCTCTCGGTGTCTCCCCAACCCTCCCCAGGTTCTTTTGCAACATTTATTTGGTAAAGGTCAGTTATGGCTTCAGCAAATGAGTGATCTGACCTCAGGTTATTCATAAGAAATCAACGTGTACAAAAATACTTTGTTCATCAGAAAGCAGAGTTTGTGTTCCTTAAGCTAGTCCATGCGGAAAGGATTTGGACAAAGCCACTTGCTACAAGGAAAGATGACTTACTCAGGCAACTTTTTTTTTAAACTTTCTTTCCTCACATTGTCTAGTTCAGATAGCGTTTGCAGGTCTTGGGCCAATCTTCAATACAAATTCTTTGGAGCAGATTTAATGGACAGCCCTGTCCCTTTCTCAGCTGTATTACAAAAAGAAGCGTACACTTAACACCAATGACCCGTCCAGATGCTTAAACTGTTAACAACCAGTTTCTGAGAAGTACATAACACGCATAACACGCAGAAAGGAAGCAAGTACATATTTGCTCTTTGTTGGTTTTCCCCCTCTAAAAAAATTGTTACAAAGTCTTAAGCTTAAACAGAGACATAGAAAAATCAGTGTATTCACTGTCTCCAGTTATTTACAGCAAAAATTACAGAGACAGCATACATTGTATTAGACCTTCCACAAGCATATATTAAAAGTAATTACATTTGAAAAAATATTTTTATTTTTCCTCTACATTTCTACAATACATACTCAGTTTTCTGTGGGTGTAGCTTGCACTCGTGTGTGTGTGTGTGTGTGTGTGTGTGTTCCCAGATGAAGCAGACAGTATTGTGCTTGGATGTGTGGTCTGTAGCTTTCCAGACACACCTAGTGTGCGTCCACGTGTGGTCACGACGGAGGCACGTGGGTGCTCTCCCCTGGCCACTGCCACAGGAGGGTTTCAGAGAAGCATCATGCTGCCCAGCTGGGGTGTGGACGCCTCCCTCGACTGGGTCTACTCAATACCAGTCACCTTGTGCTTTAGTTTTGGCCATGAGAACAATCACTGAGCCGCTTTGTCTGACCCACTGGAGGTCGTGCTTACAGTCATGCAGGACGCAAAGATGACTACAGCCAACTCACTTCGGAGGATTTGCAGCAGCTTAGGCAAAAAGTGCACAAACGGACAACCTCCATCCACTGGAGGAATCCCAGGTCCCGCACTTCAGAACACAGAGGACTACGTGACCACGACTACAGAATACATTCTGCAGATACAATTAAGGGAAAGTAAAAACGTGGCACCGATATCGAAGCCACACATCGAAAGAGACACACGAGACTCAAAAGCGTAAAAATCATGCGTTTGATGTTCAGAAAAGGAGTGGCAAGAAATCTAGCCACCTGGCTCTAGGAAGCTAGGAGTTTGGGCAAGACAAACAGAAACGTCTCTTATAAGCCATCATTAAATTGAATCGCTTGCATTTTTTGACTGCTTTCGTTTTTCCAAATGAACTCTTACTATATCCTCCGGGAATGACAGTCAGATGTGGAAACCAAACTGAGTATCAGTGGGCAAGAGCTCTGAGCCCACCCCCACCCCCCTCGAATTCACTCGGAGTCCTGTCTGGCCAGACTTCCTCCAGGAAATAGGCCCCTAGATTCAATTTTGCTTTAAACCAGAGGCTGCAAACTTTGGACCCTCTTCTGCTCGGGGATGTATTTGTTTGGTCTGCCCTCAGCTCTGAATCAACTGACATCACCTACAACTAGAGGGATTTTATAAGATTCAGAAGTGTTAGCAACACTCGCGCTTTAGCTGACCATCAGCTGTCCCTTTTCTGATGGGGCATCTCCTTGCCAGCTGGCTGCTGGGCTGCACTCGCTCATTTGCATCAACTCCCTGGCCCTTTTAGGCTTTTGAATTTTTAACCCTGGCTTTAAATGAACATGTACCTCTGGGTCCTGACACCTGTCCCTGCGCCCCTCCAAAAAAATAAGGTTGTCAGCTCCCGTCTAATGACCCACATGGTTTCCCCTACCAGGCTGTTGCTTTTATCGGCAGTTGGAAACAAAAAATTAAATACCACTTCATCTAAAGCAGATGGTGGACTTTCGTCTTCTTGATACAGGGGACCCTGTGCAAAGGTTCACTCAGATGCATACTTTCAAGTTATTGCTGTTCCATTGAATGGTGGCTCTGTCCGGGCACAGGCATCCTCGCCTGAATTTACTGCCAACTGTAGTAACTTTCATTGGAAGCGAATGTTTACAGAGAAAAAGAGAGTCAGGAAAAAGTTATTTCTTCTAATTTCCAATAGCAGAATTTTCCCTTGCTTCTATAATACATGGAAACAAAGCACATGCAACAAAACTGACATCATTTGCATCTGACTGATGTTTTCGAGAAAAGCTGGTTAAGTTTTAGGTTGTCCTTGGGACAGAAGAATCGCTTTTGCATTCAAGCCTGGTACACAGGGGATGGTAGAGAGTGAGCGTGAGTTGACTGGCCATGTGCGTGGTTTTCTACAAACAATTTAGCTTGACTGCTGTGAAGTTAGGTGTTGGACAAGGCAGCTACGATAGGAAATGTACTGATGTCTCCTTGGCATCTCTCGCTAATAATGTCGAGTTCACTGTGATTTAAGGTGTCACAGATTCTGCCCAAGAAGTCACATTACCCAAGAGACCTCTCTGTTCTCTGTTTATGCCTACACAGTGGTCCTTTATTCCAGAGCCCTGTAGACAGTAGTCAAACGAGCAAAATCCAGAAAGGGTATGTTTGGAGAGTACATCTCTACCCTCAGCTTTCATTCTCTGGGGGAAAACAAAACAAACAAAAAAGAGCCACAGAATAAGGGATACAAAGATGACCCAAGTCGTGGACAGTAGGAACATGTGTGGCATATTAAGCCAGATTTGGAATCCGTTCTTCTCCTGTATTCCCTCCAACGTTTGCCTTGCCTTTTACAGATCACAGACGCACTGAAGTTTGAACTCACACAGCTCTACCTCCCTCGTCAGAGTCAGCTAACGCCACTTAGATTTCTGTACTTTCCCTGCTCAGGACTTGTATAGGAAGCTTGGGTTTGCTCGGGAGACACATGTTCCTATTAATAGGACAGCTGGATTATTTGGCTCTTAGCAGATTTTAGAAAATGAGACCAAGTTGTCCGTATTCGTGTGCAACTTTCCAGCAAGTCCACGCAGTTACCAACGTGAAGTTACTGCTTATTCTGAAAGCCTTGTCAGAGAGGTTCTCTCATTGGCATATTTAATTTATGCCGTTTACATTTTGTTGTCATTTTCCTGTTTTAGCCTCCCTCCTCCTTGATGTACTTTTTTTTTTTTAAATGAAACATCCCTGAGTGGCTACAGTGCAACGTCTGCGTCAAGCAGTGATTGTCATTTACGAAGCATGAAGTGAAGGGTACAGATCGTGGGTTCGCTCATCTGGCGCGCATTGTACCGTGAGGGTGTTGGGAACCCTTGTGAGACTCTGCAGGGAAGGGACAAAGATTGCATGTGGCAAAGAAAGTTGTTCTCAACCAAATTTCAAAATACCTCGAGATGGACTCATAGGAGATGTTCAAAAGGCAGCTTTTAAAGGTGTTTGTTACCACTGAAAATATGACCTGGTTCTCTTTTCAGGGACAGATCTGGCAAGTGGGGCACAAAATGGAAATCTCTCTTCTCAACTGAGGCGGGCTGAGCACCTACTGGTTTCCACTGTTTTGTTCTGGTTCAATCGCTAGCTGTTTCCTGTCCCCTCGCTTCAAAAGGTTCCTGCCGTCCCAGTGAAATGCTTGCATGAGTGGAAATGACAAACAAATTCAAATCCAGTAGCTCCTGAGGCAAATGTGGGGAACAGTCCTTTTCCTACATCACCCATGGGACAAGGGAGGGAAAATTCTCAGCCACTTCATCAATTGAGCCAATTCAAGTCCTCTAAGGTAGATCGGAGGAAACAAAGGATTCCCTTTGCAACGGAGCAGGAATTACAGGCCGACAACGGAAAACACTAGGCCAACAGAACAATGAAAACAAAGTTTGACATAAGTTCAAAGCTCAAAGGGAGACACCAAGTAGACACATTAAGCATTGCCTATCACAAGCCAATCATAAAACATACATTGCATTTGGAAACGGCTTGGTTTAATTGAGCGCCTTCCATTACCCTGTTTTCCTAGCAATCAGTAAAGTAATCTTTCCATTAGAAGGAAATATGACTCTTGGAATTAATTCTTTATACAAAGAGCTAGCAGGAGTGACATTTACACCAGAAAGAACCAAGTCCCTGCAGCAGCATAATACGCAGTCTGCAGCTGTCTTCTTAGACACCGAAGGTAATTTGGTTCAATGTAGTTAAATTAATTGAATATAACAGTAGTTGAGAAAGAGAGTCATTATTTTAAAGCCTTTTTGTTTTTCCCCATTGGTTTGGAATTCATCAATCATGAGGTGGGAAAAGGCTCTGTTTGCTAGAATAAAAGACTAGCACTACCGTCTGATCATCAAGGAGGGCTTCTGTGGCATCGCGGAGATGGCTCTCAAGACCATGTAACTTCAGGAGAGCGTCAGAGATGAAAAGGAAATCAAAGTTTCCACTGATGGAAACTTTACAAAGCAGGTGTGCGTGTGTGCGTGCGTGCTTGACGAGGAAGGGGCGGGGCCTCGTGAGGTGGCGGCGGGGCTACGCTTACAGGAGATCGTGCACATCATTGTCCTTTACACAAAGCTCGGCTCTAGCCTCCTTTCTAAGAACTCTTGTTTTGGATCAGCTGAGACCCTGCATGGGGCCTCCAGAGCCCAGGCCGAACAAGCTGCTTAGGGGTTTACGCTTTCTTGGTACTCAGCTGGCTTGGACAGCAGGTGGAGAGGGGAGACTTGTCCTAGGGAGTCTGAATTCACAAAGCCTCATCTCACCTCTTGCATTCTGTACTTTGCACAAGTTGCTAAAAAAAAAAAAAAAAGCCCAGGCAGGATGGATGATGCAATTTCAAACTGCATAGGAAATAGTTTTGGCTTTGGGGTGTATTAGTTCTACAGAATAACTCAGCTGTGTTTTCGTGATCTGTTGAGTTCTTGCTCTGTGCTTCTACGACAGCATTTTGGAGTTGAGAGAAATTAGAGGCCCCACACTAGAAGGACATATAAAATCCTGCCTCCCCCTTTATTGCTGCTTTTTCTAAGAAACTTAGCAAAGAGAATGCATATAAAGAATTACTTCTTTACTTTGTAGGTGCTCTTTCTACCTCTTCTTTGCCAAAAACAAACAACAACAACAACAACAACACACACACACAAACCCAGAAAGCCGCCGCAAAAAACCCAAACCAAACCAAAACAGGTTAGAGAGACCATGTTTACATGAAATGGCATCCAGACTCTAGGTTCTGATTTCCACTGTGACTCTAATACTATTAGAAAAATTGCTGGTGGTCAAACCTACAGACTGCATTTCTCTGCTGAAGATACAACGAGCACCAAAATCAGTTTTTTCCCAGCCTGAAATCCAAAGGAAAAAAAAAAGTGTTTTGAGTGTCCTGGTGAAAAATAGGAAACAGTGATTGTTTGGTTAAAAAGTCCTGGACTCCACAATATTATCTGCGGCCTAATTCTTAAAACAGGAAAATGGCTCCAAATACTTCTCCCCCCCACTCCAATATTTGCCATCCTGACAAGGCTTTGATGTCACTAATAGAGATAGAGTTCTTGTACAGAGGCCGTGCATTATATTTATTCCTGTATAGACTTATCTCTGCATCAGTACCATCCTGCCGTAGACGATAGTGGCAAAGTCTGGCTGGGAAAACAAAATCCTGATTGTCTAACACAAAGGTAACATATAACACAGAAGGAAAATAATATAAGAGAGCCTGACTGAACCTCCTTCGTTAGTGGGTATGGTATTTGAAGCCACAGTGCACGTGCAGGTGTAAGTAATAGTCATATATAATATTCTCAGATATTATATACTTATTACATACATGCACAGTGCTTTCCAAGACAGCTACAAATTTACACATGCATCAACTATCTAAAAACATAGAAATAGGTAAGCCTATTAAGTGGAATTTTCTTAAATTATATTTGAACAATTAACAGGAAAAGTAATCATGTAAAGTACCGCTCTGTTCTCGTATATATCTACAATAAAATTCTATAAACAGTTGTCTCCCAAAACATACCCGAATAAAATAAAATTAAAAAAAAAAGATAACACCCAGTGTCCTCTATTTGTATATTTATGGTCATTTCAAAAACAAACAAACAAATAAAAGAGCCCCACTCAGGTGCATATTTACATTCTTCAAACTGTAGCGGTGAAAAATAATTCTATTAAGTGCAGGACATTCCTAATGTTGCAGTAGACGTTTTTCTGAAGTCTTCATGAACACATTGCTTTTGTCTTAATGGTGACGCATTCCGTGACTAGGAGACAGTCCTTGGTCGCCTTCATTTGCAGACAGTGGCACAGTCAGGATTAAAGAGCTCCTTGTACAATGGAGGAAAGAGGGTATTCACTATGTCTGGATGTGACTGTTTGAATACCTGCAGCTTCTCCCCGTGCAAGTTGCAGACCGCCGTGATGGTGGGGATCTTGGCTATTAACTGCAGAGTGGGGAGAGACGGGGGAGGGGACAAAGGGGGAAGGAAGCTCATTAGTGCTCTGCCTTCTGAATCAGTGTCCTTCCTGGCCTCAGAGGAAGGCAAATGGCTTTGGAAAAAGATGCTCGGAAAGAAAGAAGGCTCACTTTCGGCTTCTCCTTTCAGACAAAACAAAACAAAACGTGCCTCCCACCCCCATCCTCGAAAGGGAAAATAGAGAGAGCAAGCACGCAGGGCCAAGCTTCCTGATTCACGGCTCTTAAATAAAGTGTGTATGGGAGGTAGTCAAGTTGGATCGGTAGGAGTGCGTGCTCTGCAGCCAGGCCGACTGAGTCAGAACCCTGGTTCCAAAACAGCTAAATGGCTGCGTGGCTGTGGTGTGCTGTGCCTCGGTTTTCTCGTTTGTAAAATGGGCCTACTCACAGTTCCTACTTCCTTGCGTTATGTGGACAGAAGTAATTCATATCAAAGTGTTAGGAATAGCGTAGGCACGAAACACGATTGTTAGCTAATATTATCTATCATTTCCTACAGATTTTTCTGATGCGAATGTGAGATTTTCGGTCTTGGAAGGCGACCATGTGAGGAAGGTGTAATCTCAACTGTGTGAGGTGTGATCCACAATCCTCGGCTCTGCTTTGCTCACTAGCCTGCCTGAATCTTTCTCGTTCTTTTCCACTGTAATGCATAAAATGAGACCTATATTTAATCAAGAAAGAATTTGGGAGATCACTGGCCCTTGCTTCCTCAGGGAGGCATTTAAAAAAACTCGTGGGGGAATAGCCACTTATAATTGCTAGATTTATATATATATCATGTGGGATGTGATTTTTTTGAGTTCAAATACCCAGAAGACAGCGTTTTATAATAATCTAAAATGTCCACAGTTTGCGAAATGCTACATAGGTCTTAAGAGATGAATGATTCTAGCTTTTAACATATTTATAATTTGGGAACACTTAGAATTCATGATTTCATGTCAAAATTAGCTTAAAACCAAATGTCATTGTGATCAAATTACTGTTGGAATAAGATGTGTCCTCCTGTAGAGAACACTTTCACAAAAGATAAGCCTGATAGTTCATATATCTGACCAAAGGTACACTTGAAAGTGATGATAAAATAAAATTAAATAAACCCCATCTAATCACCAATTAGGCTCATGTGCTCCCTACCCTATTCAATAATAAGAAACCATCTCAGCCTTTGAAGTAAAAGAGGAAATAGATAATTAGTTACTTTGTGGCTCTTCAAAATCAGAAATTTCCACTTTCATTAAGTTTCCTTTTAACAACTAATGACTGGATAACCACACTATGAGCAATTCAACAACAGCATCAGGATTAGAGCTGTTGACATATTCATTAAAGGGATCTAGAACACATAAAGAAATTTGGGGTTCAGACTTTCCATTTCCACGACTGTTTAATGATAAGGGTAGAAATGAAAAATGTGAAATCTTTGTTTATAGAATGGATGTTAAAGTTTAGACCGAGAGTCAAGGCTTTCTTTCCAACAGGATGTTACTTGAACTTGCAGCAGGGACTCTGCTAGACACCAAAGTGCACAAGACAGCATGGTTCTGGCTTATCACCTGCTTGTGAAGACAGATGTGAATAATGGCATCACGCAGTCAAAAGCAGACTGGAAAACTGCGGTGGGCGCCATGCAGGAATGGGCTAGAAGGGGTAGAGAACAGAACGTTCTGTTGTCAAGGCTTTCCTGAGAAAGCACCACGTAAGCTGAGCTCTGACGGGAGAGTGGGAGCTGACTAGGTGCTGGGGTACGTGAGAGGCCCTGGGGCCATGTGTAACGGCACTGTGGTGCTTGGCGCGTTGGAAGAACAAAGCAGTGAGTGAGCACGTTTGATGGAAAAGCAGAAGAGATGGGCATGGCCAGTGTATGTCAGTCGACGTTAAGTCTCTTTGGAAAGGCTTTCAGCAAAAAGAGAGATGATCAGAATCGCATTCTGAAAGAGCCACTTTGGTCCAGGATGGAAAACTGTCTTTTCTATATTTTCATAGGTAAAGAGTATTC
Organism: Ursus maritimus; assembly: GCF_017311325.1. Classification (NCBI taxonomy): domain Eukaryota; kingdom Metazoa; phylum Chordata; class Mammalia; order Carnivora; family Ursidae; genus Ursus; species Ursus maritimus. The sequence continues at coordinate 13,586,458 of NW_024426008.1, forward strand.
CAGGGTCCACTTCACTGAAGTCCCTTGGGAAATCATCCAAGCTCTCTCAACCAGCTGGTTCACACAGACGAAGACTACAACAATTTGGAATACTTCTTACACATTACAATCTCCCTGAAATAGCTATTGAATGCACAGAGGCTTTGAAAGCTTTCTCTAATCATCTGCGGTTGAACTGATGATACGCAGAGCTCCGAAAACTTCCAGATGCGATTCTATAATGACTGTCAACCTTTACTCTGCCTAAGAATCACTGGGGTGCTTCCTAAAAATGCAGATTCCTGGAATCTACCCTTAGGGACTCTGTGTCAGTAAGTCTAGGTGGCGCTCAGCCTCCATGTTGGAAACAAACATCCCCTAGGATACGGATGGACTGCGTCTATGGGATGGACATTAAAACAAACAAAAAACCCCAAACAAACCAAAACTACAGAAGTTCAAATCTTATAAATTGATAACTGATTTTCAAAATTGAAAAGTAAATTCTGTATCATATCTGAAACAGTCCTGTGAGCTGAGTGGAAAGTTAGCTCCTTTTCAGGAGGCAGAGAAAGAACTTATCCTCAGGGGAGATTCCATTTGCTTAGCTCTATTAGTTTGGTGGGGGACAAGCAATAGAATTCCGGAGTGCCCTAGGGTGCACAAATACACCATAGAGAGGATTCACCTAGTGATAAAACAAAACAAAACCTATGGGTTTTAAATCCTGATTGCTTGGGTTTGAATTCTGTGCCTATTTACAGCTGTGTGATCTTGGGCAAGTCACTTAACTTCTCAGCTTCGTTATCCATCAGACAGTCCCTACCTCAGAGGGTTGCTGTGAGCCAACAAAACTGTCAACTGGGTCAACACAAACTGTCCAGAGCTGTGCCTGGCACATGGGGGCGATATATGCCTTAGGCGTTATGCTTCCATTCCCACATAATGCTTCCTTCAAGGAGAGGGACAGTCAAGGCCATGCTTGCTTGGCCCAATGACACAGGGGGCAAGAACCCAACTGAACCCTTAACCAAGCACCGGAAATTGAGTCATGTGTTAATGCGTGGGGAAATCAGCCATTTACTTTTGTTGAAATGAAAAAGCAAAAAATCATATTGATTTTCATTTTCTTGTAGCAATTAAAGTAACCCGCTCATTTAATTAACCGTGATTTATAAAGTAGAATCCTATTTACTACAATTCTTAAAGCATTTTTTTGCTCCTTTAGTGAAGGGGAGGAATTGTCCTCCTATGCGTTAATTTCTCATTAAATGCATAAGAGGACAACCCTTCCATGGTTGCTCATTTGCATTTGGAAATATTAACTACGTATTCAGTTTTGGAAAGTGAATAAGGACTCTTGCTTCTTTCCTTCCCCAAACTGGGGTTCAAGGAACATCTGGTTCAGGACCTACTTCTTCCCTCTTTCATGGGATTTGGATCCTGTCTCTGCTGCTCACCTGTATAATGGGCCGGATGATGAGAGTTGCTTTTTGTGAAGAGCACTGGGGGCCGCATGAGCAGAGAGCACCAAGGAAGGCAAAGAGCCTCCTTACCCTGTGTGCTCTTGGAGGAGGCTGATTTAAAGGCGTCCAATCAGCTGCGGCAAGGGAAATGCTGACAAGGGTATCCATCACTCCGGAGGCATGAAGGGCCAGGAGGGCATGTGGAGGCAGTGGCAGCACGAGTCAGAGCCCAGAAGGGCCTGGCGGAGGAAGCAGCAGGCAGTCACTTACTGCTCATTAATATTATGTACTGCAGCTGGGGGACCCCCATTTCAAAGGGAGCTCAGAACAGCCTCAGCGGCAGTTAATGGCTCAACAACTTTTTAAACAGCTGGGGAAGTGATCCAGAAGCACTTGGAGATGGAGGGGGTAGTCGATTTCAAACCATCATGAAATTTCTTCCTGTTTAAATAATCCCCATCGCAGGAGTAGACAGAGGGTCTAGCAAAAGACATTTTCACATTCATCTCTCTCTTATGACAAGCACTTCTTGTAAGAAGGAAGCGTCAGCTTATACCTACGGGGGTCTACAAGAAGAAAAAGCAGCTGTTGGAGAAGAGATAATAATCCTATGCTTCTTTCCAGAGGATGGTTTTATGAGAAAACCCACAATTTTATAACAAGTACATTTGATGTGGAAAAATGGAACATGCAGAGGCTAAGACTAGTGATCTTGTTCATAGGGGCTTCCAGGCCATCAAGATGCCCTCCAGCCTGAAGCAGGACGCCAACAATGGTTTGACCAAACTGGAGGAAACTTCAGAAGCACTGATAAAAACTGGGCACATCAAGTGAGGCTAAATACATCCATTTCTCATGCCCATTCACTTTTCTTTTTTGGGTATTTGTCTAGCTAAACCTGGACACTGGGATTAGAATTGTAATACTGAACTTGAAATATCTGTCTGGTTGTAAGACCCCCTGCCCTTGCTGACCCCATCCTTGGCATCGATGCTGAACTGGCTGGATAAAGTGAGAGTGAACACTGATTCAGCTGGGACTGGGATCTGGAATCGGGCTGAGAGCCAGCAAGTTACTTTCTAAATGTAGAAGAAACTACAAGTAGTCTAAGAAGCTAAGAGCTAGCCACATTTCACCATGTGGACCAGGGAAGCAGAGTTAGCTGGTATTCAAGGAGGGAGAAGAACAAAGGAGATGCCTCAAGAGAGATAAACGTGAGATGGAGAATTATGAAGGCTTCCCGATTCCTAGTTCTAGTGCCTTCCTGAATGGTGGCTGCAGTTTCATCCTTAGGTTCCAGGAGATCTCTCTCCATTCTTTTCTTTTCTTTTTGCTTACGCTAGTGTGAGCTGGTTCCTATTACTTGTTACCAAAGAGTTCTAATGAGTACATCAACTTCTGACTTGATGCGTGAGGAGTCACATCAAGACCTTTCTCTCTCTCTCTCTCTCTCTCTTTTTTTATTTGAGATAGAGAGGGAGAGAGAGAACACAAGCCAGGGAGAGAGGCTGAGGAAGAGAGAAAGAAGCAGGCTTCCTGCTGAGCAGGGACCCTGATGCAGAACTCGATCCCAGGACCCTGGGATCATGGCCTGAGCCGAAGGCAGACGCTTAACCGACTGAGCCACCCAGACACCTCAAGACCTCTCTTCTTACTTACAGACCATTAGTCTGATGCAGAACCCCTGGAATTTCTGGGTGGTAGACATGCAACGTTATGCCAGCAAACTCGGAACAACTAAAATGTACCAAAATAATCTGGTCTTTCACAGGAACTCTGCAGGGAAACTGCCCGAGGCCAAGACCATATGTGATCACCGTCTTCCGTCTGGCATCTGGCACCAGCACACGCTCGTGTGCTGAGGTAGAAAACGGCCCCAGGACAAAGCTACGCTTCTTGAGTATGGATTGGGAATTTATACTCTTGGGTGGCATGCTGAATTGTTTTCTATAGGTTTGCCTATCCTTGGGTTATTTTAAAGCATAAAAGCCATTGTGAGGAAGCCCGAGAAGCCTGAGTGGGGCTCCTGGGGTGCCCGGTTTCACCTGGGCACTGGCTATATGGTTACCTTCGTGATCATTCACTGAGCTACCTACTCACGATTTAAGAACTCTTCAGCACGTGTTCTACTTTTAAAAAGCATAGCAATTTTGAAGTACGAAACAAGTTCCTAGCCAAGAAGAGGAATGGGGAGGCTCGTCACTCAGGTAGGGGCTCCTCAAGTGCTCACTGGATAGACTGCTCTTCAAGATCAAATGGACCCCAAATCCCCGGAGCCACCTGCTAAAAATTCTAGTACACTAGAATTGCACCTAGTGGCTTGCAAGAAGAAAGCAGGCTTTAGACAAAACCTTCCATTACCAATCAGGACAGGGCCTATTTTGATCTCGTTGAGAAAGTGATGAAGATCAATGGAAATGACCTTGTGCAGTTTGCATGGATCTCTCAGTCGGTATCTGCTCCACAGGCTCTTTGCAAATCAACATGGTTGTTTTGTTTTTTTTGTTTTTTTTCTAAATCTGTATCAAAAGAGCACCATTAGTGTCATAGTGACCAGGGACGATTTCTTTCCAGTAAAATTTCAATTTATTAACATGTGAAATAGGGCTGTCTAAGCCTTCCATCTTGTAAGCTTTGATTTAGTAACTTAGTTCTGTTATAACAGAAGGAGAAAAGTCCCTCTCTATGTCGGTGATGAAGTTTTGCTATTGTAATGTTAGAATCGGGCATAGGAATGAAGAAGTTAGTGTATCAGTTGGCTTGTACTTCTCCCAGCTCAACCCATCACAGTTCTCCCTAGGAAGGCTGGAACCTTCCAGAGCTGAGAAGGAGATGAACCTCAGAGAAACAGATTTGTCACCACATGGTGCGGCCGTTCTTTTTGTCCAGGACAGTCTCTTTCCACAGTTGACTTGAGCTCTCCACTGTGTTTTCATTAACATGGTACAACCTTAGACTAATACCTTATGGATGAGGGGATGTGGTGGGACATCTTCACAGGCAACAAAGGCTTAGAAAGAGTGACTGCTCAGAATGGCTAAAATTAACAAGTCAGGAAACAACAGATGTTGGCGAGGATGTGAAGAAAGGGGAACTCTCTCACGCTGTTGGTGGGAATGAAGCTGGTGTGGCCACTCTAGAAAACAGTATGGAGGTTTCTCAAAAAAGTTAAAAGTAGAGCTGCCCTATAATCCAGCAATTGCACTACTGGGTATTTACCCAAAAGGTACAAACATAGTGATTTGAAGGGGCACACGCAGCCTCATGTTTGTAGCAGCAATGTCCACAACAGCCAAACTATGGAAAGAGCCCAGATGTCCACTGACAGATGAATGGATAAGATGTGGTATATATATACAATGGAATATTACTAAGCCATCAAAAAGAATGAACTCTTGCCATTTGCAATGATGTGGATGGAACTACAGGGCATTATTCTAAGCAAAATAAGTCAGTCAGAGAAAGACAAGTGCCACATGATCTCACTCATATGTGGAATTTAAGAAACAAGACAGAGGATCATAGGGGAAGGGAGGGAGAAATAAAATAAGCCAAAAACAGAGAGGGAGGCAAACCATGAGAGACTCTTAACTATAGGGAACAAACTGAGGGTTTCTGGAGAAGAAGTGGGTGGGGGGATGGGGTAACTGGGTGATGGGCATTAAGGAGGGCACTTGATGTAATGAGCACTGGGTGTTGTATGTAACTGCTGAATCACAAAACTCTACCTCTGAAACGAATAATACAGTATATGTTAATTAAATTGAATTTAAATTAAAAAATTTTTTAAAAAGAGTGACTGGAAGAGAGAGAGCCACAGGGGTCAAGTAATAACTTTCTGGCCATCCAGGAATAGGAGGAAAGAGAGGTGTGAGGGAGATACTGAGCTTCAGAATAACCACTAGACTCCTCCATATCTAGAAGAATTAGAAGTTCCACCAGCACAGAACCGTGTGCTTAAAAACACCCAAAAGGGTAGTGTGGCCCATCTGTAGCACATGGCCAGGCACAAGAAATTGAACACTGTTTGGAGAAATGGACTGAAGGCATGGTGCTCACTGAAGAGTTCTAGTTGTGGCAAAATAAAAACCAGTACTTGCTCTAGTCTCTGCATATGGCGGAGCAAGCAGGCTTGGCGGTCTGACTCCCACCCTGAGTTCTCCATGCCTTCCCATAGGATATGTGTCATTATGGAGTTTGCTACTTTTAAACTTCCCAGTAAAGCTTTGGGCAAGAACCCAGGAGTGTTGCATGTATTTGCAGGAGTGCTAGGAACAAATAAACAGACTACCTAACAAGATTTCATGACTCTAATTATCCAGGAGACTCAACGGGAGGGGATGGGCTGGAGAAGACTTTATCCAACAAGCCTCCAGCTATGGCCCTGACCCAGAGGCTGCGCTGAGGGAAGGGCTGGGATATGAGCAAGACGTCCAGACCCAAGCTTTGCCCTTGGCCGGGCGTGCGCCACCACACCCTGGCCCGAGCTAGATTGACTCCTTTTTCTCCTTTGTCCTCCGTCCTCTGGTCAGAGCAATAGGAATGGCAGATTCTTGTGACTTGTAAGGAAAATAAGCCCATAGGCCAGAGAACTAGATTGTCACCTGTCTCTGCAGTTCAAATATTCACTCACCCTGGCAGTGGTTCTGAACTTAATAAAAGTGACCAGTGTCATCTTTTTCCTGACTTTCCAAATCCAGGATTCAGCCAAACCTAACTACTATTCGTAGCTCAAATATACCTTATACTTTCTTACTTCTTATCATTTTCTCCATTACTTGGAAGGCCATACTCCATCTCCTCAACCCTCCAATTTCCATTTTTCAAAATAGTTTTCATCCATTAGTGATTAACTAAGTTTTGGATAAAAATTTCCCTGCCATAATAGCATTTCTTTCATCTGCGACAACAGCAGCACTCAAACACTAGACCTATTCTTGGGGTGTGCAGCTTGCTGATAGTGAATGTCATTTCATCCTCAAAACAACCACATAACCTTGCCATTATCTTCAGTCACACTTTACAAATGAGGAAATCGAAGCACAGAGTTTAAGTCACCTTTCCAGGGTCACTCAGCTAGGAAGTGGTTCTGATGATTTATTATAAATATGCTACATATTATCATTATGCTATGAGGAAAGGAAACTAGATTCTTTAATAAGGCTTAAAAATAAACTAATATATTGGGATTGGAATCTTCTAGTTAATGGATACAAAATTCCTAATTTTCACACCTTCCCTACGTCCAACTTTGATCAAAAGTATAAGACACTGCCACTTGAACTTTAATTTCAGGAAATGAAAGTGGTGGAAGTGTGTTGGAGACTGTTCTTTCAGGATGAAGTTCAATGACGATGTCTGACCGCTGCCCCTCTCATCGGATGTCCGTTCCACTCATTCAGGGTCAAACTGGCTGACACTATAAATAGTCTTCGCACATTACACAGAAGGCAGATCTACCCCACTTACTGCGGGTTTACCTGAGCCCCCGGACGTGAATACCACAGCTGGGTATGTGCACGTTCTCCAAGAGGCAGGTTTCATGATGTCGCCCAGATTCCCTGTGTCTATAAATTACAAATATTAAGAATGGCTGCTGCTGTTTAAGAGGCATTGTGGAGGCACAGGAGCTCCGTGACTATGGGGACAGAAGGAGCATTTCTGAAAAGATGAGACTCTGTGGTGGGATAGAATAGATTTGCTGGATGCAAATCAAGTGATTCCTTTTAGGGAGTATGGGCTTGATGAGAGGGTGAGCCTATGCGTGGATGTCACCATTGTCCTTACGGTGTTAAAGCTCTTGAGAACTCGAGACACTTGCCTGTTCCCATCCCCCTAGTCCCAGCACTTGACAGTTTAGGAATCTAAGACTAAGACAAAGAGACTGAAACCACGCAGTTCAGGGCTGGGATCAGCTAGAATCCAGTGCTCATTCTCCTCCATGGCCCCTGCCCCTTACTTCACAGGGCATCCTATTGAAATGGCTTACAAGCAAGGGTCCACACAAAAGCCTTATATCCGCACATAACCGGTGGTAGTAACTCCAGTGAATTTTATACAAGAAACAATCCTCTTCTAACACTTTCTCTTGTTTCCTTTCTACCCCAAATACCAGGAGGTAGAAAATGGTGTAAGCAGAAGAATTTATACACTGTGTATCTCCCTTGAACCTCAAAACATCTGTACAGAAGCAAAAAGATGATAATCCTCATTACCCTCATATCAAGACCTTAATTTTAGGATGGTAGGTATGGGGACCAAGGTCTTCAGGAAATCTAAAAGGTGGGAACCCCCCCCCCCATTAATTGACCAGATGTAGTTATGGCATATTCTGCAGAGCAATTATAGAGACAGATGTGTCTTCCCACAGCCATCTCTTCTGCCCAGTGTATCCGGAAGCATGCAGAAGCTTTGCTCTCAACGGGGAGAAAACTCAGGTACAGACAGCAGGTGGTTTGTCCTTGGCCACATAAAAAGTAACCATTTCTACCAGAGAGCTATCACTGTACAGTGTAAAAGTGTCCCTCCTAGTGAGGCGTTCATCTTAACAAAATGTTATCATCATGAAACAGCATATTTAGTTCATAGAATTTTTTTATAGGAGTTCCTGTATGTGCAAAGTAATATCTGATAATATCTCAGAATCTTCCCCCTTTATTAAAAATAAAGAACTTTAAGAGCAGTGGGAGGGTTTTAATGATGATAAATACAGCCTAGGATTCCTATCATCTTCAATGCAGAATATGCTCCGTTTCCTAGTTGCTTGCCCTCTAAAAAATTCCAGTTCTTAAGAAATCCAAGATACTTTAAGATCTAAAATAATGCTGAGTTTCAATCCTTAGGAAATCACTTCTTCCCCTTATGAGAGTTTTACTCTGGTAAACACTTCTTCTCAGAACTCTTCTTTAAGATCACTATTCTTAATGAAGCTGAACAAAGAAATTGATGGCAGGTTGCCTGCATTTTGCCCTTGGGATACTTCACCATTTTGAAGGAACCCCAGGGCAAATCTTGTATGAAAAAAGTAGAACTGAAGGATAATTTACAAGTAATCTGTTTAATCTTCTACTCTGGGAAGGACTCCGATTTACAACACATCTGACGAAAAACCAAGCAGTATCTACTAGAATTCAACCAATGCCAGGGAGCTCACTACCTCACAATGGTTTATGCCTTTGTTCAGCAATTCTTATCATTTTATACTTCTTTCTGATTTTGAATAAACATCTCCCTACTCTTAAGGTTGGCGCACATCTGACTTCTGAAGTGACACAAACTCTCTTCCTTCATCACATGTCAGCTCTGGAGACTTGATCCCTTGCTTCGAGCTTTTGTTCTTCATATAAAACACCCTTAGCTTTCCTTGGTCTTCGCAGGCCTGGGGTTGAGATCCATCAATATCATCCTTCCCGAAGAAAGTCATTCTCCTCTCAATCTATTATAATTTATTTATCTGTTTTTTTAAAGGGGCACCTCAACATTTATGCATCTCTGGTAACTTCCAAAAATTGTTGCTGCTGAGAAATGCCCTTGCTTTATAACTAGTCGCTGCTTTCTTTCGGTGACAGTAGGTCGGTGCTCTGAGGACCTACCTTTGCCAAGGTCTCATCATCCAGGTGATTCTTCTGAATCACATGTTGAAGTGCAAAATAAATTTTTTCCTGAAGCTTCTGGACCTTCCTTGGTTCTATCAGCCAGGCTCGGTCTGACAAAGGAAAAGAAAGAATGAGGTAAGAAGGGCGGGGAACAAACATAAATATCTTATAAGAAATACCTGGATGGCAGTAATGCCAGATATACTGACCCAGGAAAGGAGGATGGAGGGAAAGACCCAATGTTCTAATAAAAACCAGCGTGTTGTGTATTATCTGTGACAATTTACATCTCTCTCTTTTTTTTGGACATATACTTAGATTCTTTCAAAGTAGAAGTTAATGACTTGTGAAGAAAATGAATTATAGAAGAAAATCTATTCCACAGGAATATTTTCAGTATTCATGATCGCCCTTCCCTTTTATAAGCTACCCTGTAATGCAAAGCATAAGCATGAATCAATTTCACAAATTCAATCTGTGTGCTCTTTTTCTACACGGCATTTTTAAGTGGTGGAGAGGATAATCCCTCCTTTCCTTTCTCCTACCCTACAGTGTTTTCTTTTTTCCTTCCTATATCCCTTTCTTCACCGCCACCTCCCTTCCCTTCTTTCTAGAAGCTTTATACACCATGGTGACAAAACGCAGCCCAGCATCAATGCCTCAAGTTGGCGCTTCCATGAAGAGACGTCTAGAGCCTCCAAATGCTGAACAAATACTCATGGAAAAGAACTTGGAGATGGTCCATCTGAACACGGTTCAGGTCAGGTGAGAAACTCAATCCTGTAACCCTAGATGGGGTAAGGACAAGTCTAGGCACCAGTTAAGCAAAACCCTTACGTAAGTGAGCACAAAAGCCTTCAGTGACAATCGTCAATCAGAATAAATTAGGTTTCCCTCCCTCTCCCTTCCCTAAACTATCTGGAGCTGAGCAGACAGTGGCTTTTATGACAAGAACTGGGGGAAGGGTGGGGTCTGGCCTGAATAGAGCCTGCAGAAGCTGGACATCTGTCTTTCCTCTCTTTTTTGAAGATGGCACGAGGTCAGGGTGGCAAACGAGGTATTTGGAGCTGCACAAGTCTCTGAGCGTGGCTCTGCTACCAGGGCTGGAAGATTCTCTGGTAGACTAAGCCAAATGTCACACTTCCAAACTCAGCAAAATTTGATGGCTATAGTATGTTCTTTTCAGAAGAAGGCTCATAGTTCAGCTGATTTCTGATCTATAAACAGCAGGCTTCCCTTAAGTCTGGGGCAGTTATCTTCATGGATTGTTTGGGTTAGATAGGCCATGTCTTCAGTATTTGCTGCTAGGAATTTACTGACTTACCACAGACATACCTAACAAGGACAGTGCATTTTGCAATACTTTCTTTGAGCAAGCAGGAAGCAGAGTGAGACTGCCTCCCTCATCACAGACCCACGGGCTTAGAACGAGTCTTCTCTTTAACTATAGTCCCTGGAAACAGTCAAATGCAATGAGAAAATGGTAAAAGGAAAATTATCTGGCATGTGGTTGCTATCAGAAATAACTATTTCTTGTCACTTCTCCCATTTATCTTTGTGCTTCCAAGCCTGGGAAACTTTGTAGAGTTCAAAACAAAACAAAACACCCCCCAAACAAAAAAGCCCGAGAGGAACAACTTGATTGTAGACAGAGCCTCAGAAGAAACTCTCAGTAATAATATGCCAAGTGATAATTTCCATTTTTGAAAACGTGGTTAAATAAAAAACAGAGGCAAATTTAAAAATCTTCATAAAATTTAAAAATAAATAGATAAAGCCTCACTGATAAAAAGCGCAGAGGCTGAGGGGCACCTCGGTCAGTGAAGCATCTGACTCTTGATTTCAGCTCAGGTCATGATCTCACGGTCTTGAGATCAAGCCCCATGTTGGGTTCCATGCTGGGCTCAGAGCTTGCTTGAGAGTTTCGCTCTCCCTCTGCCCCCTCCCCGTACCCCCTGCTCACTCTCTCAAATAAAATAAAATAAAATAAAATAAAATAAAATAAAAAAGTGTAGAGACTGGTATCATTGGTAGGTATAGCTGGAATGACATGTCAATGTGTGTAATCGGAGGTAAGATTAAATTCTTCCAGCCCCACTGAAAACTATGTTAGGCTATAAGAAGAGCTCTAGTCTCTAAGATGAATTTTATAGAAAGAATGAGTCTCTTGGCCATAAAAATTATTAAGAACGTGTTCCAATAGAGAACTGTAAATGACACTGGTATCCCTTCACTCAAAATCTAACCAAGCAGAGAGCTGAGTGACTCTGAATTCTCATTCTGGTTGAAGAAGGAGCCATGTACTTATTAGGATTCTAGACATTTTTGAGCTGCCATATATTTTAAATAGCATTTCAATTGCTACTGTTCTTTTTGATCTATAAACATCACCCCTTACCTTCTTTGAAAATTTTGGTATTTTATTACATTTTAGAGCTAGATGTGATCTTTTATTTTTTTCCTAAGATTTATTTATTTATTTGAGAGAGAGAGAGAGAGAGCACACATGAGGGGTGGGGAGGGGCAGAGGGAAAGGGAGAGAATCTTAAGGAGACTCCGAGATGAGCGTGGAGCCCGACATGGGGCTCAATCTCAGTACCTGGAGATCACGACCTGAACCGAAATCAAGAGCCGACTGAGCCACCCCGGTGCCCCATGATCTTTAGTATAATGAAGTCCTAACCTATTACTTTATAGATGAGGAGACTGAAGCTCTGGGTGGGGGGTCAAGTGTTTAAAGTCACAGAGATAAATGATGACAGATCCCCGTATGGGACTTCTGCCGCCACATCAGAGATTCCTCCTTTTCCAGTCTTTAGTTGGAGTCGTTTTTCCCTCTGCTGTCCTCACCTCCTTTCAAAGCCCCTAATAGTGCTAATTTTGGTGGAAAAGCCATCACAAGAGGTATTTAAAGAGGAGAGGGTGTACATTTTATTTCTTTTGTCCTCATGCTGGATCTTTCATTTAAATATATTTCTACAAAGTCTCACCTTACTAGACATTTGTTTTCGATGTCCTTTATTCTTAAAATTGAAACAGAACTTAGCCAAAACTCAGGCCACCATCCATCCTCATTAATCTGTTAAGGAATACTTCTGCTTATCTGAATCTGGAGTGACCCTTACCACACACCCTTCTCTTGCCTGTGGGGCAAAATGGCTCATTTCAATGAATTTAAGGCTACTTTCCTTTGAATCGTCCAAAAATATCACAAGCTTGCTAAAGAAAATTTAAATTTCTCCTGAGTACGTAGGCTTCAGTAGGTGTAATCCATGGTAAAGACAGAAAAACTTTTTTTTTTTTTTTTAAAAGACAGGACCTCAGACCTCCTTACCTGGAGATATCAGAACAGCAGATGAGAACAAAGCAATTTCCTCCTCAGTCAGCTGCAAGGAACACAAATTCTTTGCAAAGTCAAATGCTTCATTCACTAGGTCATCGGAACCTTAAAAGAAGAAAAATTAAATGAGAATATCTGAGCGGAATGGGGCATTAGTAAGAGAAGTCCCATAATCCAAAGTGCATTCAAGGATTTTCACATTATGTAAAAATATTTCCAAGTTCCTAATAATTACAGAATGAGGAAATTGGGCAACATCTCGATCAATTACTGAAAGTTAACATTACCAGTGAGGGGCCAATGGGGATGATGTGTGCCCACTGGATTTATTCAACTGGGAATATATAAACTAAACCTAATCTTGTAAATTTGAAATTAGTTCCCACTAAAAAAAATTAAATAAGTGATTTGGGGATCCTTCAGTAGAGAGAGAGCATTCAGAGAAAACCGAAAACAGGGGCTAAGGGCTATCAGTCTTAGTGGCCCTGGACCCTGGCCACATAGAATGTCCAGAGGCCTCAAAGTGAGGTGTTCAAAACTTCTTATAGAACAAAGAGGAGGTAGCTTTCAAGTCGGTAACTTCCCTGAAAATCTTACTGAGGGGCAGGCACCTTCCGAGGGATGCCTTGTAGGCCAGTTGCTTAGCAGTGGTGAATTTTGGCAAAAGAATGCTTCATCCCTACACTGATCCTTGGTACATGTTTATTTTATGAGGCTGGAAATATACCCAAGTTGCTTGCCAAGGCTTTTCCTCCTTTCTTGAAAATCTAGCCTTGTAGATGACATGGGTGTGTATCAACTGCAGAAGGGAACAGTGCCAGGCGGGCGGACTTGCTGTTGGCCGCCATATCAACTGACAGCACAAAAGGCGAAAGGGCACAGGCCTGCTGTGATGCCCAGGGGCCACGTATGGAACAAATGGCACTGCCCATCGTTAAAACCTTTCCTGGCATCGGCCCATCTTTGCTAACGTTCTTATCTGCACCACGTACTGATGCCTGGATGTGAATGATACCCAACACTTCCAAAGACTGACTCTGTGGGTGCCCACCCACAGGAATGGTCTGGGGTCATTTGGGGACAGGTTGGCACCCACTCTCCCTGTGCTCCCAGAGCTTCATGAATTAACAGGAAGAAAGTCACCGCTGTGGGTGAGAAGCAAGTGAAGGAGCTCTTCTTTTGATTAAATGTCTTAACTAATGATTATGAATTTACAGAAGACACTTAGGATATCACCCATGCACCACCAGTGGTCTACCTAATATACTCTGTGAGGTGGTAAGCTAGAAGGGAAAATAAAAGTTGACCCTACAAAAAATAATCTAGAACGCATCTCAGCTCTTTCAGAACCGGTCTTCATTGATTTCTGAATGAGGTGCGGTTGATCTCAATGGGGTCTGTGGTTCTCTCCAGCCTTTCATATTAGGATGCACAACTGTCAGAGCGGAAGGGTTAGATAAAACACTGGCAGCTCACCTACTCCAGCCCTCATCAAATGAGATGCTAGTTCACGTTCAAGAATCAAGGCATTTCATTTACCAACTTCCATCTGAGTGGAGAAACTGAGGGCAGCTAAGAAAATTGTGTCACCACCAAAGGTAAACTCACCTAAGGCCTTGAACATCTGCATTCCTCCATATTTTCCTTCAAACAGAACAGTGTTGTTTAATGGGTTGAAGGCACGGCACATTCTCACTAAAACCACTTCCAAGCAACCTATGAATAAAAAAATAAAGAAAATATGTATATACGTGCGATAATAAAGAAGTTATTGTATAAAGGCCATGAGACTTCAAAAAAAAACCTTGAAAACACACACACACACACACACACACACAGACGAACCCTTTCCGAAATACCTCAAGATTCCTTCCTGAGTAAAAAATAAAGCTCTTTTCATGCTTATGTGAGGAATTAAAGATAAAATAGACTTTAAACGTGGCTAAAATGAAGGGCGGCAACAATATGTTTTTGGGAAACTACGTATTTTTCTTTTTTTCTTTTCTTTCTTTTCTTTTCTTTTCTTTTCTTTCTTTCTCTTTCCTTCTCTCTCTCCCTCTCTCTTCTTCCTTTCTTTCTTTCTTTCTTTCTTTCTTCCTTCCTTCCTTCCTTCCTTCCTTCCTTCCTCCCTCCCTCCCTCCCTCCCTCTTTCTTTCTTTCTCTTTCTTTCTTCTTTCTTTCTTTCTTTCTTTCTTTCTTTCTTTCTTTCTTTCTTTCTTTCTTTCTTTCTTTTCTCTCTCTCTCTCTCTCTCTAATATTAGAGGAACTTTCAACTCCTGAATTCACAAGGAGCTTTGCAGCAGGCAAGTCCAGTCTGTTCACTTCTGTAGAAGTTTTGCTATTGGCCACACCTGCTCCCTGCCGCGGTTTCTACCATAGCCCATGTGTATTTCAGCACAGGATGACTTACACAGGGACTCCTTCAGGGTGTTTCTGGAGGGCACCATTTACATCTGATATCTTTGAAATGAAGTTCTCTTGGTCAAATGAGTTTTGGCAAAATGTGGAATATGACCTCACTTCGGAGAGTTATAATCAACATTCACAGATCAAAGGCTTGGGGAAGTCTCAACGTGAAGGAACTTGTTCAACCTTGATGCTAGCATTTCTCTGAGTTCACTGTTAGCCCACAGAGGGCAGGACCTTTGTCTGCAGACACAGGTAGGCGTGGTTATTTTATTCACTATTATATCTCCAGGATCTAGAGAAGTTCCTGGCACCTAGTAGGTGCTTACTAAGTATTTGTTTTATTTTTATTATTTTTTTTAAAGGTTTCTTTATTTATTTGAGAGAGAGTAAGAGAGTGCCTGGGCAGGGGGAGGGGCAGAGGGAGAGATTCTTCAAGCAGACTCCCTGCTGACTGCGGAAGCCTATGCACTGGTCCATCTCACCACCCATGAGATCATGACCTGAGCCGAAACCAAGAGTCAGACACTTAACTGACTGAGCCCCCCAGGCGCCCCTAAATATTTATTGAATGAATGAGTTCGCTGCCATTGTTTTGCACTCTGACCGTTTATTGATGTTCTGAGGAACTACCATACGGGTGATTTGGCTACGCTCATGGTGTTCCTAAGGGTATGCGTGGGGCCTTTCTTATGTTGCTACTTAATATTCAGGTCTGTGTCTCATTGTCCTTGATCTGCTGGTTTCTCTTTGCTTTCCCTTATATGTCCCCTAGCACAGGGGCCTACACATGGAAGGGGATTTGTACATCTTGATTAAAACAGTGCTTTTCTGACAAAAACAATAATAGGTACTACTTATCGAGTATAAGGCAGAAGGCACTCCCCTTGGCCCCTTACATTCGTTATTTTATTTGCCCCTTCCAATACCATTTCAGGGGAGTTTTATTAGCCCTTTTTTACGAGTGAGTTGCGGGAGGCTTAAGGAGGTTAAGTACTCTGCCTTTTATACTAGAGTGAACGTTTTTACAGCAGGCAGAGGTGTTAAAAGATAATATGGTGCCGTGGTTCTCCAGTGTCAACCTTTGGACTGGCTATATCTGAGATTTAGAAATACAGTGAACTGTGTTCCCTTCTAGAAGATTCAGATCCATGGGCCTCGGACGATGCCTACGAGGTACAGAATAGTCCCATCAGCAACTCCGATGCTGCCGATGCAATTGTAAGTTTGGAATTCATTATTTCTAAGCCATCTCTTTATTTTGCAAATGAGGAAACAGCCATCTAGAAAGGTTAGCTCAAGGTCACATATCAAATATGGCAGACTTTTTTTTTCCCCAAAGAGAATCATAAAAATATCTTCCATCCCACAAGCTTTTTAAGAGCCTTACCACTCCCCCACCAAGAAGAAGGATCCATGTCTCCTACAGGTGGGCTGTCATGACTGCCTTGACTAATAGGGTGGGGTGGAGATAACACTGCTAAGCCAGAAAAATGCTGTGCAATTTGGCCTTGTTCTTTGGGAGTGCTAGCTTTTGAAACCTAGCAAGCATGCTAGGAGAGGCTGTGGAGAGGTTGACGTGCATGGATAGGAACTGGGGCCTGCAGCCCAGAGTCTTGACTGAACTCTGGACTCATACTGGCAGCCATGTGAGTGGATCCTACTGCCCTCAGTCAAGTTGCCTCAGTGAACCCCACATGGAGCAGAGACAAACCATCCCTTGCTGAACGCTGCTCATGTAGTAGCTTTGGGAGAAAATTGATGATTAGTGTCATTTGAACTAGGTGTCGGGCTCATTCGTACCCAGCAACAGATAACGTGCAGATCAACTTCAAGTTCGAGTCAGGGTTTGTATCATCTTTAATCATGTGGTAAAGAAGCAGCAGCAACTTATAATTCTACCTGGCCCAAGTTCAAATGCCAGCTTTGCCATATACTGGCTTTGCGATATTGAACGCAGCCCTTCACTTCTCTAAATCTTCCTCTCCTCCTCTAAGATGGAAATAATACCAGTGTCACCAGACTACATGAGATGTCATGAGTAAACATGAACATATGTAAAGTGTGTTATTGCACACACACTTGTATACATTTTAATTATTACTGTGGCCCAGGTCCATGGTTAACCAACACCGTGATGGTTCTTATTTTCCATTTTCAAAGGGGGGGGGCAGGTCAAGAAAGAAAATTCATTTCCTGTTTGGGTAACAGCATCTGTGAAGTCAGTCACGTGCAGAGTCTCCTAAGTGACTGTGCGTGAGTCAGAGAGCGTGTGTGAGAGAAGGGGAGGGAAGATGAGAGCTCAGGAAGTTTCTCTGGGTGTATACTGGCTGCAGGCTATCCTCATTAAAATGATTGGAAATGACCACAGAGGCAGAGCGCTGCTAGCCTGGACTTCTTTCCCCCAACAGAAGGCAAGTCGTGCGTTTTCGAGCCAGCTCAGCAATTCAGCCACCTTGACATGCTAATTACTCGCACTGCCTGTCAGGCTGGGTATCTCAACCTCTGCAATTAATAGCTCTACTTTCAATAAGCAAAATTGTATTTGACTTCAAAGGGGAACTGAATGAGTATCGGGGCATTTTTATTAACGAGAGTTTCCTCCGGGAGTTGGCTGACAGTGTGGGTGGTAAAAATGAACTACATATGGGAGGAAGATTTTCCAGAAGCAACACTGAGCGAAGGGTTGACCACGTCCTGGTCTCGTCGTGAATCTCCTTGCTTACCTGACTTGAGAAGTAGAATCTGATCATTTTGACAGAGCTCCATGAAGCCGGTGATCCGCTTTGCGAACTCCACCACGTACTGGATGGCGTGCGTGACCTGGATGGCACATTGCTGCCACAGCGCTTCCCTGGACTTCAAGACAGAGGACACGGACTGTGCACGGAGCAGAGGTCAACTTGGAAAGCCAGTGAGAGTCAGGGTTTCCCTACCGGTGCTTACCTGCCACTAGGGGCCCAAGGCCCGCTGTACCCAATTCCGTTAAAAGAGGCGGACAATATTTTCTAACATATTGTTCTGACCTGCTTGAAGCTTGATACACCACAATCGTCAGTGTACTGAGACTAAAATAATGGAAGCATTGCAATAATATGTAGAGACAGATGTTTACAGTTTCTTTGCTCTTTCCCCTCCTTCCATTCCCCTAAACAAACTCAAGCTCTTAGTCCATTTTGGGAAAACAAACTCTTGCCCTGAGAAACAGTGATTTCGTTCCCAGGCTTTCATCCGGCCATGTTCATGGGCACCTAATGAACACTGAACTTGTAAGATTTTTACATTGTGTTCTTTTTCCAGAACTTACGGAGAGGGCTGTTTGGTATAAAAAAAAATTTCACAGGGAAAGACCTCAAATCAAATCACTCTCTTAAGTAATTTAGAATCTCCGAAATGTATTTTGATCCTTGCATTATTTTCCTTGGAACGGGAAACATAAGTCCAAGTGTGTGATTCTGCTTTTTATTGGTCATGATAATACCTATGCTTTTGTCTTCTTATTTATATAAAAGGGCTAAGATTTAATTGTTCCAGTGGAAAAAAATCAGTATGTTATAATCATATATTTATTCATTTATATATATTTTTTAAGATTTTATTTTTAAGTAATTTCTACACCCGATGTGGGACTCGAACTCATGATCCTGAGATCAAGAGTTGCATGGTCTACCGATTGACCAAGCCAGCTGCCCCTCATATGTTTAGATATAGACACATTTATGTATTTTATTTAAAATTTCATTTACTCGTAGATCTTGTAATTGTGGATCTCCATCCCCAAGGAAAGTAATGTGCCTATATAACCATGGCAAATTCCTTCTCTTAAAAACTTCTCTAGTGGACACAAAGTAATAATAATAATTAATAATAATAATAATATAATAATAATGAGGTGAGTTGTCCTTTTCTCCTTTGGTCCTTTTTAACATGTAGGGCAAGAAAAAACATTTAGGATGCTTCACTGCATATCTTTGTACTGTAAATCGCAACTATTATTACCGCTACAATTTCTCAATTGTTTCTCTTCCTTGCCTAGCCCCAGGAAGCCACCATGAGAGGTCCTCAAGTCATCTGTTGTAGGCACAGTTCCCCTGGTCCCTCAAATATGGCAGTTTTTTAATTGGGGCAGTTTTGCCTCCCAGGAAACATCTGGCAATATCTGGAGACACCGGATTGTCACAGCTGTGTGAGAGGGTTGCCAGTGGCATCTGGCGGGGTAGAGACCAGGGACGATGCTAAGGATCCTACAGTGTGCGGGACAGTCCCTCCACGAAGTGTTATCCAGCCCCAAATGTCAGGAATGCTGAGGTCTGAGAAAGCCAGAAATAGTGAAATCCCAGGAAAAACGGTCTCGTAGTTTCCCCGAGTACCTTGCTTTGATACGCTTTAATTTCTTCATAGGTGTGGGTCTGCCACGCCAGCTGGTGTAGTTCCTCCATGGTGTACTGACAGGTCTCCAGGTGGGACTTAATGATGTTCTGTGCAATTCGATCTGTGAGAAGGAATATCAGTTTGAGGGTGTGTGAATAAATTCCCGCTCTGCAAAGAAACTAGCTGTTCATGTTTACTACAGGAATCCCTTTGGAGACACTCCAATTGTAATAGTGTCTTTAACACTACTATCTACCGATGTATCGCCTATTGTCTTTTTTTTTTTCAATTTTCAGTCTTTTTTAAAAAAAGATTTTATTTATTTGACAAATAAAAAAAGTCTTGTATAGTCCATTGCCTGGTACGTTATAAACACTGAATAAATGGTCATGATCATTATTAGGACACCCTATATAATTTGTCATCAGGGAAGCAATGTGATGACTCCAATGGACACAAAAACAAGGATATTTAATTTTGGAATCAGTGCTACTGAAGGAAGATATTTCAATATTTATTAGAGTTTTTCGATCAGAACCACTAGGTGCTAGATATAGAAGATGTTACAAAACGCTGAATTATGATTATAGTTACGCGCTACTGGATTCAGCATTGGGCTGAATGAATTTCTAGACTCTCATTGCTTATCATATTCTAAAATCCTTTCTTTAAAAAATCCTATATTCAAAATTTTATTGAATATCCTCCTATGTTGTAAAAAAAAACGGGCAGGAATTCCTTTATACATCATATTAAAATAGATTGGTATGTCATGGTTCATCATTTTTCAATTTCACTTGGGCAGTCTAATTACTTAGAATCTAAAAAAAACCATATCTGTTCCTCAATAAGTATATAATGAAAACATAAGATTTCTATGGCTTTCTAGTTTTCAAACCTTTATCTTCTTGGTGTAGTCTGTTTTCATCTTCAAAGATATGCTGATTTGTCAGGAATTTACAGGCTTCAGGGTGTATAATCAAAACTACAACTGCCACTCAAAATTGCATTATGGAAAACTCTGTATCTGTTCCTTTACAATACCTCCTGGGAACTACTGGCCAAGGTTTAAAAAAATCTCTAGCCTTCTGCCACCAAAGCTTGGGGTCCTATGGGGAATAAGAAGAGGTGGGCATAATAAATATACGGACAGGTTAAGCAAAATTGGAAGTAAAATCCACACGTGTGCTTTAGGACTCAGCTCAGATGTCCTCTCTCTGCGAAGGTGTGCCTGCTTCCCTGTGCTCCCAGCTGGAGGGCTCGGCTGCAGTTACACTGATTCTACGTCCAGCTGAGCTCTTATTCCACTCAAACTTGCATTGTGGTTATTTGTGTGGGTCCATTTGTTCCATACCCTTCAAGGTTGTGTGTGTGCTTTTCAAGAACTGGACTGCAGAGCCCAGCATAGTGCCTTCATATAATCCTTCGACAAATATTTTTTAAAAAGCTATTATATACCAGGTTAAGGTACAGATTTTTTTTTTTAAGATTTTATTTATTCATTTGACAGAGACAGCCAGCAAGAGAGGGAACACAAGCAGGAGGAGTGGGAGAGGAAGAAGCAGGCTCCCAGCGGAAGAGCCTGACGTGGGGCTCCATCCCAGAACTCCAGGATCACGCCCTGAGCCAAAGGCAGACGCTTAACAACTGAGCCACCCAGGCGCCCCAAAGGTACAGATTTTAAAAAAAGATTTTATTTATTTAGCAGAGCGGGAGAGCACAGGGAGCAGCAGGCAGAGGGAGAAGCAGGCTCTCCTCTGAGCAGGGAGCCCGATGCAGGACTCAATCCCAGGACCCTGGGATCATGACCTGAGCCGAAGGCAGAGGCTTCGGGTCAGCCACCCAAGCGTCCCAAGGTACAGATTTTTTAAAAAAGGACATTGTCTTTTTTTTTAAGGGTCTTACAATATCATGTATCATATCATATCACGTATCATATATCCTATCCTATCCTATCCTATCCTATCCTATCATGATGTAATAAATGCCCTTGAGTTACTGTGGGAGTCCAAAGAAGAATGTCTCTAACTCAGTCTGGGGGAGGCAGACAGATAACCACAGAGAAGAGGCGTGCTGGTCTGGCTCTGAGCTGGGGTTTGCCACGTGGAGAAGAGAAAGACATGCCTCAGGTAGAGGGAATGACCTTACAAAGGCACAGATAGCTATTAGGAGCTGGATAATTTCTTCTCTTTATAATCCTTACCTTTTACAACCAATTTC